>NC_031774.1:52649299-52916343 GCF_001522545.3 Parus major
CCCGGCTGGCTGCCGGCGGCTGCCCGCCCAACGCCCCGCCGGTAAGTGCAGCGCCCGGCACCGCCGGGGGGTCGGGGACGGGGGGTTGCGGGCCCCGGCCCGCTCGGGGTCACAAGTACATCCCCAAAGGATCTGGGAGGGGAGCGTGTTGGATATTTCCAGCCCGCGAAGATTCTTCAAAAGTTCAAGGATTTCCCGTCCCGGACTTTAATCAAAAAGCGAAACTGTGCGGCTGGACGCTCACCCGCTGCTACAGCCACCGGCTGCCAGAAACAGTTAAAATTAAAACAGGGAGTTTGGGAAGAGGAGCTGCCGTAGCGGTGCTGCCCGGGACGCGCCCTCAGGGCCGCCCCAGACGGGTGCCGGGGGAGCTCCCAGTGTCCCTCCTCAGGACCGGGGCCGCCCAGACCTCCTGACACCGCCCCAGGGATGCCGGCTCGCTCTTGCGACTGGGATTTGCCTTCATCCTTCCTAAGAGAAGCTGCCGGTGGCGGGCTTTCAGCTCTTCCTTCCGAGAAGCCCATAAAGTGCAGCTGAGAATGAAACACTTGTGTCTGTGGCGCTGGAGGAAACTTTGAGTGGGATGATTTTTGAGTGGGCTGTGCTTTCGCCCTCTGGGTGCTTGAACGTGCCTGCCTGGCTGATGGGCTCACTCCTGTCTATAATATCCCTCGGGCATGCACTGGCCGTGTCATTTTCCTCCAGTTTGTGCTGCACCGTGGCACTTAATACCTGTAGGGAATGGGGAAAGTGCATGAGGATGGCAGGAGGTTCCCTCTAACACAGGTGCAGCTTTATTAGCATGTATTCTGATTGTCTGCACAGTTTTTCCTTTCCGTGTTTGTTTTCTGTTTATCAAAGGCCTTTATTATCCTTGTTCCTTTTCCTTTGTCAGAGCAGGTAGAGCAAAGCTTTTGAAAGGTGAAAAAAGACAATCTTGATACAGTATTGCCTAGACATCTGAAGAGATCCTGAGAATTAGCTGATGGGGCAAAATACAACAGAAGACCCTGAGATTTTGTTTCAGGACACACAAAACGTGTGTTGGGGTTTTGATAACATTTGGAAGTAACGTATTGTTTTCTAAACAATGCTTATCTGGATGTTTGCAAGAATGGGGGGGAGGGTCTGAAGAGGAAGCCAAACCCTACTGACCTTCGTTTTCATTCAAAGAGTTCCTGTATGATCTACAGAATTCCCATTGAATCTAAATATAGTTTTGTTTGGAAATGCATTGTGCAGCAGTGTCCAAATGCACAGTGAGGTTTGCATTTTCAGGCCAGATCCAAAGCCTTTTGAAATCGACAAGAGTCTCTCTTTTGATTTGTTGGGTTTGGAGTACACTCTTACTTCTGTGGTGTAAAAGGTCACGTATCTTATCTCATTAGATTCAGGACTGCTGGACCTTTTGTTTTCTGGATTGCTGCAAATGGTGGAAAGAAGTTTAATTTCCCTTGTGAAGTGCCTGAGATAGGCTGCTTCAATGAGGAGCACAGAAACCCCTGTTCCTGTTGTTGGGGTGGGCCTCTGCCATAAAGAATCTGGTCCTATCTGTGAGAGGATCTCTGCCATGGGAAAAAAAAATTCCCAGTGTAGGAGAGTCAGGGGCCTCAGCCAGGTGTTCAGGTGAGGAGACCTGTGAGCAAAGGCCTGTTTGTGTGGTCTCCTTCCTGCAAGTCTCAGGGGACTTCCTTGATAAGCACTCGATGATGGGTAAAATAATCCCCCTTTTCTGCAGGGTTTCAAAGCATGCCTTGGAACGTAATAAAATAGGAGTCATCACAGAGTCAGAACCTCAGCAGACCTGAGCACGGAGTAACAGATACCTGGAGTTTACTCACTGTGCAGCATGCAGTAAGGCTTGATGGCTGAAATTTCTTGAAAACTGCATTCTCTGACACTTGAGACCTGTAGCCTAATTGCAAGCTCAGATTCCCTCTAATCCTGGTGTGGTGAGCAGCTCCTCAGGAAGGAAGATGCAATAAACAGTTGTACTTACTGCCTTGTGAGCGTGAAGTAGGTTAGCGGGAGATAACAGTCAGGGGTTTGGCTACTCAGCTGCTGAGAATTGGCCTTGCAGAGGGAATCTGATGCAATATGCTGGCAGGGTGAGCACTGTGTAATGCTTGTGCCAAAAAGGCAGCTTGCTCGATTTCTCCCCCTCCCTTTCTTGTTTAATTATATAACAAGACATCTGAAAAAGCAGCTCCTCTCTATAAGAGTTTCATGCCCATGCAGTGCAAGTCCAAAGTTCCCTACAAGCTCTTCTAATGCACTGTCAAACTAAGCAGCTACTGGATGAGTAAACACCAGAAGGCTACTGCTTGGAGCATGCTGCTCTCAAAGGATTTACCTCCTTTGCCATAATAATTAAGAGATCTTTCAGCACAGATTCAGAAAGGTTTCCACACCTGGTTGAAAACCCTTTGGAAAGGTGGGTGGGTGCCTCAGAGATGAAAGAAGGGCTAGTTTCCTGCTGTTGATATCTTTCCTGATGAAAGAGTGGAGGTGTATTCTCATGCGTGGGGCAGCTGACAAGGGATTGAATTCACATTAGAATAGAAAACCAACACACTGTTTGCAGTCTGCAGGGATAACAAATCTAATTACTTGAGAGGGCTATGATTCATACAGTTTGTGTTTCTATCCTTTTCAATTAGATGTATTTAAAATATATAAATAATTTAAACTTTCAGTGCTCAGATGATGTGCATTGATTGTAGAATACTGGTAGTTGTTTGTGTCTCTTCAAAGTCCTCCAAACCTCTCTGGACAGCTGATAAAAAGATACACCTCTTTGCTTATGTTGAAACTCTTCAAACAGTCTCCCAAGCACAAGATTTATTGCATCCTACACTCTCAATTCCCTTCATTTTACTGCTGCTGCCTTTACAGTTTTCCACCACAGTGAGGCCTGTGTGTGAATCAAAATGCGATTTTCACTAAATGTGGATGGAACCAAGCAAAGTTTAATCTGAAATTATCCCAGATTAACATTTTGGTATCACAGTGTTGGCATCAGTTACTGGGTCATGTCCTGAACTAATGCAGGAGGGAAAAACAAGGTGTCTTGGTTTATCCCTAATTGAAAGTTTTGCAGGCTGTGTCCCTGGAGAGTCGGTAATGGGATACAGGATCTCCTAATGCCAGAGTTTTGGCTGGAGTGCAGAGCAGGTTGCTGTGCCTGGAAGTTGTTGCTGTTGGCAGCTGTGGGACAATCCATGGGAAATGAGTTGGTGGTCTGTGTTTCACTCCCAGTTGGCAAATAGCCTTGTCACAAACCACAATTACCACTAATTGGCATCATTGTTGGCAGTTTCAGGAAGACACTGAGGACTGAATGGGATGTAGATTAAATTAGTAATAATATTACTTAGCACCTAAATTCTTCATTGTGCTTCACAAATGCTAATTAATTTGTGTGATTGCCCCTTGTTAGGTAAAACCCAAACATGCTGTCATTTCTGAGGAGGTGTATGTCAGAGTGAGGTGTGTGTCTCCACAAGTGGAGAGGCAGGGACTGTTCAATATGAGAGATGTGCTCCTGGAGCTGCATTTCTGGAAGTAAACTCTGCTGCCTCTGGCACAGGAAATAGCCTTAAGGATATACAGCTACTGTAAAATGGTTTTAGCTAATCCCTTATGAGCAGAGGAGAAAAGCTCTCCTGGTGTGAGGAATGCATACATGGATGCAACTATATCCACAGAAGGGATTTATACTAGTGTAAATATTTTGGTTGTAGAAAAGTAATGCTTGTTCCTAGGTATACTGTATTAGAAGATTTTTTTTTTTTTTTATCAGAACTGAAAGGAGGCAAAGACCAGCAGAAGTTCACTTTGAAAGTGGTTAGTATTGATGATCATGTTTCTCCCAGCCCAGGGATTCAGACACTGCATTTCACTTGTCTCCATCCACCCTCATGCCCAGACACCCCCTGTCTGAGCAGTGTATACTGTACTGCCAGTGCAGGCAGGTGCCAGAGGCAACATTAAACAGGGCAGAAACATTAATTTTGTGTTATAGCTTGAGTTCAAGAAATTCTTCCTGTCTTAAAGAGCTTATTTTCTTCCCTGTTCTGTTGTTTTGCTTTAAATTTTTATCCCCATGAGGCACACCACTGAACGGCTTCCAAGGGCCTGAAGGACAGACAGGAGAGTGTGGCTGTATTTCCAGTGGTGGGCTTGGCAATCTTCTGTTCCCCAATACCTAAAAAGTCCTGTATTCCCAAGTCCTGTATTCAGCCCAGGTAAGCTGAGCTGGGTACAGAGGATCACACTGCCAGCCCTGGTCTGCAGGGAGCCTCAGTGAGCAGAACAGGTAATACCTTTGTTGCTGATGAACCATGAATCATTTGAGGTAGCTAAGCAAGTCCTAGCCTGCTGTATCCTTGTCAGGGCTCAGTGTTACACCAGTCAGAGTTGGAGGAATCACTGGTACTCTGGGAAAAAAGGGAAGATGGAGCTGGCTTTAGATGTGCTGTTTGTGTGGATATCTTACCTGTGCAAATGCCAGGCAGTGCTGTGGGACTGAGCTCCCATCACTCCTCCTTCTGGTCAAAGTGATGGTCTCTTGGTGGGAGCACACCTGTGTGTGCTGCTGATTGCATCACCTGAAGGGGAGATGAAGAACAGAGTTTTGGGCTAGGCAGGCTCTTTCCTGTGGCTTTCTCCTGTATGCTAAATAACTCCCCCATGTTTCCACCAGCAGCAGAACTAGGAAGGAGGGTTTGGTAGGATGGATGCATTTGTTCTCCCTATCCTTCTGCATTAATCCCAGCTGTTCCCTCCTTGGAGATGACTCCATAAGAGGCAGCATCTTCTCTGCAGCTGCACACACTGTTTGGTTGACAGTAAGCTAGAACTTGGACATCTGGCTTCTGCCAAACAACTAATAACACGTGGGTACTGCCCAATTTCTCTCATAGTTTGTGGAAGTTGTAGGACTTGTTCTGTGCCTTCTACCTCAATTTCAAATAATTTGACAGGTTCAAAAGCAGTTTAGGTGGGGTGTCAGTAAGAAGGATGCAAAGAAGGACCATGCAGTAGTTGTTATTGCTTTGGAAAACCAGGCTGAGAGGACAGGTATGGGATTGAGAGCTGTAGTCTTGATGTGTGAGAGTCAGGAATGCTTTGTAATTCCCATCTTGGCCACTCTGATGGCCTGCTATGAGCAGGAGCAGAGGCAAGGAGAGCTCATGTGATCCCTTGCCAATACCTGTCTCCTCACTGTGCACTGCTGGCTGCTCCAGGAGCCTGTGCTGCTTGTGGAGAACCCTAGGAGAGGGCTTTGTGTCCTCAGTGTTTGCCTGCAGGGTCATGCTTCCCTGAGAGAACAAGGATTCAGAGCATATGGAGACATCTTGCAACACTTGAGGTACATGTGGAGTCGGTCTAAGCTTTTAGGAGCAGTCCCTGGCTTCACTGAGTTTTCCTGCCTGTGCCCATTGTTTTCTGTTAGTGTGTCAGCACTTACTGCTGGGGTAGCCCCTTACTGCCTGGAATTTGGGAATCACAGTGGTGACACAGCTGAATCTTGGCTAAGTTTGGGGTCCTCTGTTACTTAGGGGCTCTTATTTTCATGGGAGGTCTTTCTGCAACTGGGTTGATATGGATAACGGGAATTGAGTGGAAGAGCTGTCTTTTACAGATTGCTCTCTAGAGGAATCCAATTTTCACAGCTCTTTACAAGCACTAAATGCGCCTTAAAATGTTCTATATTTAACATTTCAAAAATGCGTAAGTGGAAAAGTAAGGTCTTAGTTAATAAATATGAAACTACGGGGCATTTTTTTAAGATGCACATTTAATATTTAATTTTGTGAGAGAGACTCTTGCAGAGACTTGGCTGTGGAGTGCTCCAGGCAGTGTGCTCAGATGTGGATTGCAGGTACGTGTGCAGTCTAATAACAGGGTTAGTGACAGGACTGTGTCAGATGTGTTGACACGAGCAGTTCCCGTCCTTGACTCGGCGCAGTCGTTCCCCGTGTGACGGGACAGGCTGTGGAAACTAATTGTAATGAGTTTGCTTTAGATGCTTAGGATTTTCAAGCATGCCCTTTTAAAATACAGGTAAGAGGGATTATCTTGCAGTTTGGATGCTGGAAGCAAGAGACCTCACTGGGGGATCTGAAGAGGGGATTGCACAATTAGCTGAAGGTACTGTGGTCTCCTGGGTAGCTGAGGGTAATTAGTGTTTCTCTGGCTCTTTCTCTGGCTAATTCCTTCAGCACCCTGCCCTATTAGGGGAAAGGGAGGAAACACATAAACCATTTCAAAATCCCAGGGGGTGGAAAAGAGCATCTGCTCCTAACATCTGAGGTTACTTTGAACCTGTTGAAATATGTAGTAGCTGCTTTATTGTTTTTGCCAAGAGTTTCCACCTACAGTGATCCCAACCTCTGACTTGTTAACAATGAGGTTGTTGGAGGCAGTAGTCATCCTCCTCCTCTTCCCCAGCTCACAGCAGCTGACAGTGGCTGCTGCTGTGGCCCTGGCACTGCAGGGTACAGGAGTGGGGATGACTGAAACCATCAAGATTTTCATTCTTTTTTTTTTTCCTCCCACCAAGACCAGGATTACCCACCATGTTCACAGTTGCTGCATGTGTCTCCTGCTGCTTGGGTACCCCAAAATAGCTGCACTCTGTGGGCCTGAGTTGTCCTTGCCACAGTGAAGATGCTGATGTGGGGAAGAGTCAGCTCATCCCTGGGTTTTCAGCTGGCAGATAAATGTTTTGTCACAAAAAGTGAGCAGAGATTTTTGCTGGTTAGATGAGGAGAATCTCTCTGAAAGCGTCTGCCTGTCTTATGGAATATTTTTCCATATGCCAGTGCTGTTGCCTTTCTCAAAATTGAATTACCTTCAGGAACTAGATCTGTTTGGATTTTGGTCATACTGAGTATGGCAGGCAGCTGTCCAGTTGGACATACTGTATCTGCTCTTTATTATTTACTGGAAATCAGTGGAATTTAACTTGTCTGGATTTGTCTCCTTGTCCTCTGACTGCAGACCTGCAGCACTGAAATAACTATTTTATATTTACATGTCCAGTGTATCTCCAAGTGGAAGGGATCTTTAGGAAGGTGGGAATCTTGTGTATTCTTGGCTATGCTTGTGATCAGGACCTGCATGACTTCTTGAACAAGTGTCTGCTAATTTTGTATAATGATTTATGGGAGAAAACTTGGGCCTTACTTCAAGGAGAATCATACCCCCTGCTGCCTCTGTTAACAGGAGTTGTCCCACCTCAGGGATGCAAAATCTGAATTAATCCCTGCATCTGTCACTGAGTTTGTGAATTTGGGCAAGCAGCTTAATATCCATGGGCTTAATTTCTCCTTTGCTCAGCAGAGAAAAAATGCTTCTATCTTTTGTACATTTCCAGTAAGAACTTTTTTTTTGTGGTGGGGTCTCTCTCTTGCTTGTATGGCATGAAGCATCAACTGCTGTTAGTAGATCTGACTGCTCCTGTAATGTGCACAATAGGAATGTATAACACAGGGACACAGAAAATAGGGGTCTCTGTGATTTGCTACTGAACTTTCAGGTCAGGTATTGGGGAGGAGTTTCTGGAGCTGGGGTCACTGCAACAGCAGAAAGAGCTGAAAAAGCTGGGAACTTCAAGTAAACTGTAAAGGCAGTAACAGGTAGTCCTGAAAATCTGCTAGTTCACCAGGAGAGGAGTGATGAGGCTGTGGAAGGAGACTGAAGGTCTGTGGTGTGTGTCCAGTTGAAGTGGAGCTTCAGTAAGCAGCAGGTATGAGATCAGCTCAGGGAGCAGGGGTTAGAGCTGTGCTGATGGTACCTAAAAAAAGTTTTATCTGTGTACTGCATGATACAAGCTGCCTTGTGGAAATGTGATGTAGTCTTGTAAACTGGGGGCTCTTAGTGGCTTCAGTCTCTCCTACCGCTGTTGAAGTTTATGCCAAGGTGTATTAATTACTAGTTTTTCATTAAAAATATTTTACTTTTAAATGAAAAGAAAGCTAAATTTTATGGAGGAACTTAAGAACAAAGCTTCAAATTATTATTGCTATCATTTGGAATATGGTGAGAATATGTCACTTAGCAGGAGTAGTATATTCTTCTTTAGGATAAGCTAAAGGAAGTGCAAGTCTTTGCCATATAGTTCTCTGGACTGACTTTACTTTGAAGCTGCTTGACCCTTTAAGGTGTAGCTGGAAGATGTTCATTCTCATGTTTGAGAAAAAATGTTTAGTATAAATATATCCACCTATTTTAGACAGCACAATGCCATTGTTGCCTGTTTGTTTTATCACCAAGAGTCTGACTGCTATGTACATTACCCTAATGTACAATGAATCAGGGAAATCTCAGCTCTTGCTCACAAAAAGAGGCTTAGGTGAGTACAACCTTCCTTCTTTGAGTCAAGTCTTAAAATTTGTCTTTGATCAGCATTCCTGGAGTTTGCAAGCTGCTCTGAGTTTCAGCTGGGGCTGGGCTGCTATTACCAAACATCAATACCTGTGCAGGATTGAGTGGAACACTGGACAGCTGTGGGAAGATGATCAATTTTCGTTTAGCTCTTAGCAAATCTTCCCCTGATGTTGCTGAGGGATTTTACACTGCTGGGTGAATGGGATGAGAGGGATGTACAAAACTGAAATATGATACTTCTGGCTAGGCTGGACATTGGCTTGGCTTTCAGCATGAACAGTGAAAAAGAAGCATTAGTCCTGGTTCTCACAGCATTCAGAAGGTTATGTTTAAATGTGTTTCCTGTTTTATTGCAACATACCATTTGTTACAGCATGGTCTGTGTTGCTGTCTGTGTGTATAAATTGATCAGTGCTGATTATACTGTAAATGGGCAGCATTTGGCTTTGTGTTTGAACTCATTTGGGATGTTAAATGTACTCAGTTTGTATTGTATTCTGTTTTTATTACCTTATGTTGTTCTTACTGTATTGTATGTTGTAACATGTATTTATTCCTTTTGGCATTGCTGCTTTTCTTCTAGATGTCAGACTACAGCAGTTTCCTACACCTTGCATATGGCTTTATCAAGCAAAAATTTCTTCTCAGGGGTTGCCTGGTGCTTTTGCATCTTATGTGGCTCCTGAGAAGTTCAGGGATGGTGTCTATGCCCAGGGTACATCACATGGCCTTCAGCAGAGTGGTGCTGCTGAGTGTTTTGGAGGAGATGAGACTGCTGAAGTGGTTGAGATCAACGGCACTATGCCAGACTGGTGGCACATGTCCAATTCCCACCCCAAAACAGGCCAGCAGGAGCTGTCTCCAGAGACTCTGTGGAATGTGACAGTCAGAAACTTGAGGACTAACAAGTGGCTTGTATGATCAGGAAATCTGGCCATGCTTGTTTCAATCGCTCTGCTCCTTGTGGGTCACCCGTGGTGTTCCCAAACTGCTGCATGGCCCTGGGAAACCTGGTTCCAAGGAAATTCATTAATGATGAGAAACAAATTTGTTCTGTAAAATTTGGCCTTTGAAGGGTGGAGGTGAGGGACAAATGTCTTTGCCACTGTCATTTCCGGGCAGTGCTTGGTGCTACTTCTCTGGTCAGTGAGCAGAAGATGGAAGGGCTAGTTTGTCCAAAATACCCTTTTTAGAAGATGTGCCTTAGACTTAGTATGACCTACAGGTACTGCAGAGTTTTTGTAAGCTATCTTGGAAACCGTGCTGTGGGTGAAACATGGGACAGGATTTAGCCTAGAACTATTTTGCCAGTAGCTTGAAATTCAAAGTTAAACCCTGAATCTGTTCTTAAAATGTTCAGGTGTTAGTGTAACTTGTGTAACTGTAAACTGAACTATTTGTTTGTCTTTTTCTGAAGATTTTGTTGCAAAGGCAGGCAGATACATTTGACATTCCTCCAACAAGCTCTCACAAGGGTAATTTTGTGTGGATGATTGAGTGGCATGGAAACACTGTAAGATACTGTCCTTTTGTGGATTTTGTGAAGAGGAGATACAGTTGAAATAATTCATAAATTGCACAGAATCTCAGCAGACTGCTGAGAGAACTTCTTCCAGCAATTACCTGTAAGAATAAAGTAAAAAGCATTTATTATTGATATTCACTTTTTACATATTAAGAAATATTTCTTCTCATACTTTCAATTTTTTATTTGTAGGCTCCAAAGGAGTGTAGAATAAGACAAATGTGTTCAAGGAAGAAAAATATATGAGTTAATACATTAAGTTTACATATTTCTAGTTTGATGGATTTATGGTTTTTAATTACATCTTCATGTCTTGCATTGGGATCCCTGGGGGCCCTTTCTGAATTTCATACTTGTACTCTTGTACACATGAGATGCTTTAACCTGCCAACTTGTGCAGTCTTACTGCTGCTTGACTGACCTCTGGTGAAGTTACTTGTTATTCAAGTTTAAAATCTGAGACTTCTGTAAAGAGCTAAATGATTAGAAGAATATTTGTGTGATTGAGAGAGTTTCTCATGCTGACATGTTGTGAAACACACAGGCTGTGAATGGGTTTCTCTGATTTTTGTGTGGAAATTTGCGCTCAGCATTTGCTCAGTTGATCACAAGGAGCAGCACCCTGGCTCAGTCTTAGTGGCTCCCCGAGGGCAGTTTGGCAGTGGGAGGTAGTCATGTCTTTGGTAACAACCCTTTGGGGAGCCATGGCTGGGTTCAGGGAAGAGTATTTTCGGCAATACATCATCCTGAACATACAACTCCCTCCTTCTGTCTCTGGTTACATGCGACGCTGGATTTTCGTTTCATAGCAGTTTGCATTGTGGTTCTTTTGTTGACAGTGGAATCAATAACCTGTGTTAACAGGTGGGAAATGAAGTTTGCTCTGTGCAGTTTTGGTTGGTTTACATGGGTGAGCTGCAGTGGAAACCAGACTGAAGAGCTGGTCAGTGTCAGTATTCCAAATCCATCTCTCTGTGTTGGTATCATTACCTCTGTCTGCTTTTCTCCAACACATCCTCTTCATTTTTCTGCTCAGGGGGAACATGATTACCTGTTTATGTGTATGTGTGTAGAAGTAGTGCCAGGATCTATTTGTTATAACTAGAGGCAAAAAACCCTGGCTGACAATATTCAGGCTTTCCAAAAGAAACTTGCTTTTGGGACTGACAGTGTGAATATTCAGGCACAACTTAAGCTCCTATTCTCAGATTTGTGCTCTGTGTTCTTTGATTATTCTGGTCATGTCTGCTCATAAGCACATGCAGCTCAAGAGCAAAATAGCTCTGTTTGTGCTGTAAGAATTTAGTTGGGTTTCAGCATCATATTTCCAAGTCTTTTGATGACATGAAAGATGTGTTATATGCAGGGTTGGCTTTCCTGACTTACCCTGAGTTCTTCACTGAGTGTTTTATTCCTGTGGGAGGGTTTGGCTCTTGGAGGATTGGGTGCAGTGAGAAGTGTGGAGTAGAGAGTAAAGAACTGAAATGCAGAACACTTCACCCTGGGGAGCGAACACAAGTGAAAACATGAAGTCATTGTCCTCTGAGGTGATTAACTGGAAGTCTCTACTTTTTTGTTTTCTTTTTACAGTTTTTATTTTAATTTCTCTTGCTAGAATCATAGAATATCCTGAGTTAGAAGGGACCCACAAGTCCAACTCCTGGCCCTGGACCACTCCAAGGATCTCACCCTATTGGTCCAGGCTCAATCTGATTTTTCCTTCTTGTCACTGGAGCAACAGTCCTGTTTACTAGTGTTAGAAAATTGTCCATGGCATTCTGGCCTTCCAAGGGGCTGTGCTTGTGCTTTCTTTGGGAAAGCTGTCTCACTAAGCATAATGGTAAGAAGTGGTCCACCTGGTGCTAAGGAATTGAGCTGAAAAATGTCTGGTTATTCAGTGAGAGAAAACGTAGATTCACTGAGTGAAAAACATCTTTCTGTACCTGAACAGGATTCCCAAAGTCTGTGCAACAACAGAGTTAAGGTAATCTTGATTTTACAGAGTGAGTTAACCCAGGAGTTCTGTAGCTCAGCTGAGTACAATACAGCAGTGACATCAGTGAGAGATTAGAAGAAGCTTTGTTATCTTCAAAGACTGTTTACTTAGTGGTTGGAGGATCGCTGTGTTTGTAGGCAGAGGTAGGAAATGTCCTGGGGCAGGTGGGAGCTGACAGCAGCACACAGAGCCTGTAGTGCTTCTCCTCATGCATCCCTGTATTGCCTCCCAGCCTGCTGCCTGCCACTGCTTTTGTGTACACCACCCAGACAGAGGTCTTTGAGAGATTGCCAAGGTTATTTTCGGTGCTAAACACTGAACCCAAGCAATAGCCTTAATTTCTACGAATTGTGGAACAATATCACTTGCATTTTTCTTACAGTTTTTCTTACAAGTTTTCCTTAAAATATTGGTTAGAGGTATTTTAAAAATCTCAGAGCTGAGTTCTGAGGATAGTTACCTACCCTTCAGCTATTGCTTGTTTCACATGTAGGACAATGTGGTTTTTTTGAGGATTCTTGTGCAGCTTTTGGGTCCTTTCTGCAGAATTCCTTTTGACAGCAGTTAAGTCACATGTGATCTCCAGAAAGAGGACAACTCGATTTACAGATTTATGTATAAAAACTGCTATAAACTTAATTTGAAGCCCTCTGGGATATATGTCCCACATGCAAGGGTTTCACAAGTCCTTTTTTTCTCATGAAAACATCCCTGTAAAAGTAGTCTTGAAACCCAATTTTTGCCTCATTGGCATTTTTCAAAAGACAAAACACAGACGCGGTGTTCCAGGCAGATGTATTTTTGTTCCCAGCTGTTTTGAATGCTCATTTGATGTTAAGTCTTTGTTTAATCCAATCCTATGTCATTAATGACTCTGGAGTAAGTAGGTATGCAGAGCTGGAGGAAATCCTGTTTTATGCACTCCTATTCTAGGACAGCTTCAGAAAGACTAACAATAATGCAGCTTGGTGAGGTAATGGGTAAACATAGTAAGAAATAAAATGTACTTGCTCCTTACTGAAGCAGAAAAATAGCTTATGAAGCATAATGTTGTCTTTGATAAGCGTAGATAATCTGACCTGCTTCAGTCTGTGGATTAAGACATTAACTGGGGAAGGTGAAATGGCTTCTCGTAAAGAACCTGTCCCTCTGGTTGTAAAGCAGGTGTCAGCAAATGTTAATGAGAATTAAGGAGTAGGAGCCCAGTCATAACCCAGCAGGCACATGAAAGGCTTGCCCTGCCCTTGGTGGTCAGTGAATTCCCACCTGAGGCTGAGGGTTGTGTTCTGCAGTTCAGCCTTACCCTGGCTCCCAGGTGGGTGCTGCCAGGCCAAGGTCTGGTGGAGCCTTGGGTCTGTGGGTGTCCTCTTGGTGGTCCTCCCAAGGTGCTGTGGGAAGGAGAAAATGGGAGCATCCCCAGCTTTTCCTTCCCTCTGCTGTGTGAAGTTTAGGAGAAGTGTTTGTTTTCAAGAGGAACCAGAGTTCTTGTAGGAATTTCTTAATTGAGTTTTTGAGGAAGTTAAGGCTGGATTTAGAGCTTTTGATCCTGGTCAATGGATAGATAGCAGGTAAAAAAACATGATGAAATTTTGTGGACTTTTTTTTTTTTTTGAGAAGAAAATGTGAAATTGTTTAATTTTTCCATCATCCAGCTTCCACAGCAGCACGTGTGAATTCAGCAAAACAATCTGAACTCCAGCCCACTCACAGTGTGCTGCAGGCCTCCCTAGGGGCCCAGGGCAATTCAGCTAGCATTACATTTTTAGATAAGCTTACTCCATTTAGCACATGCATTTTGATCAGCCTGCGATTACAGACTAGTGACTTGCATGCATATGTACCAGGGCCCTGGTGTTGGTGTTCCTCAGACATGCACTGGTTTTACGAACATTAATCTGGTGTGTGCACTTCAACTGTATTTCTAGTCCCTTTCTACCTTCATCTTTTTGGCTGCAAAACAGCAGAAATCCCTTTTCTTTGAGTGAGTAGGCAGAATCATGCTCGTGACATATTTTAAGACTGCTTGGAAGATACAAACTTATTTAAGTGCTTCTGATTTATCTGGTTTTGCTTTATTTGATTTCTTAAATGTCAGCCACTCTGAACAGTTCTAGGATTTTCCTCCTTTATTTGGGAAGTGTCAGTTGATGAGAAGGCAGCTGATGTGCTGAAAGCATCACTCCTTTAGGAATTTGGTGTGTGAAGTGTTTAGCTGGGAAGAAAGCCCTGTGACAGTTAGCCTTTTGTTTTTGTTTTCTTTTGCTCCCCCCCTCCCTGAAGAGCTTTAGTTTTGTCCTGCTGGTTTAATGGTTAGAGAATGCTGCAGCTCTGTTCAGCTGTGCAGTGCCTTTCAGGTTAGTGAGTGGTATCTGAGGAATGAGAGGGATCCCATGGGAATAACTGCTTGGCACTTGGTTGGCCTGATGTGACAGGTCCCAGCTCCTGCCAGGAGAGCATCTGATGCAGCAGCTGGGGGTCTGACCCCTCCTGGTCCATGGGCATGTGCCTCCCTACCTGTCTGGTGGGTGTGGCTGCCTCCAACACAGCCTGTGCTCCTGGGGAAGGCAGTGCCTGCAGGAGACCTTGGCCTAGCTGGAAGGAGCTGTTGGAGCCCCGCTGGCAGGAGGGAACTGGGATACCTGAGCGCATCTTCTGTAGAGGCTGGTCTGGCTGCCTTATGCACACAGGGCTTCTTGGTGCAGTGTTTAGGGGGAGGGAGTGAAGGGGTGGAAATGCATTTAGCATGATGAGCTTGTAAATGCCTGGTGGAAAGTGGAAGGCTGGAGGGGGCTTGAAGCACCTCCCTCTCCTAGACCCCACTAGCTGTGGTACTGGCTCTACGGGAAGGATGGAAACCATCCAGTTGCTGCTTTCCAGAAACACTCGAGATCAGTCTTATGGGTATGTATCACCTCTCATGTATCTTGCTTGTTTCAGGTTATGTTGTGATGGCAGTCCTGATCATTATCTCATTTTAATTTTCAAGAGCATGATGTATGTGGATACACCTACTGCGCTCAGAGATTTCACTGCGAGATTAGAGACGTGTTTAGGAAATTAGTAATGAGAGAAAAACACGTAATTAAAAATGATATCAGTTTGGAAGCTCATCCATCTTCAGCCAGCTTGCTGGAAGAGAAAGGACTCTTACACAATACCTAGTGGTGGGAAAATGCATTTGGCTCTCCACATTTTAAACAGGAAGGAACTATTTAAATGACAGACTTACAATAGTAATTGGGGCATTTACTTTTGAACACTGGATAACGTATTGTAGCTGAATAATATTGCGGTAATTCTGTATAAAGTTAAGGCAGCTCTTGTTATATTTGTTTACTTTTAATGATGCCTTCACACAATTTTTTAAAAACTTATTTTGAGCCTTTCTAAAACAATTGGGTAATTGTACTGAAAACAGCATTCATATTTTGAGGTAGTCATAGTTACATATGCCAAATACTGTCTGTAACATTATGAGGATGCACACTTAACAATTAATTTGTTTCCTGAGAGGCAATTTTATGTGAAATGTCTTAAATTTAAAATCTGCAGCAGAATTTTAGCTCTTCATCCCTGATGACCATTATAAAGTTGCCATATGTCTTAAAATGTGCTCAGTGCAACTGCAGTTTTTCAGACTGAATTTCCTCACATTTTATGATGAAATCCTTAGTTTAGAATAATTTTATTCTCTAGTAGGAGAAACACCATTTGGTCATATATGGTTCATTATACAATGTAGTAACTTTTAAGCATTTCAAGCACTACACATGCTTCATTTGAGTTTGTATGCCATTTTTCATGAACAATTAGCAGTACCTTGTTGTCATTTTTCTCATGAAATGCCCATAAACTCAATTATCTTCCTGTTTGGTCTCACTTACAAAGACACAGAAAACCTAAGCAGATGTCAGAGCGATAACCAGGTGTATGTTGTAGTACTTCGCAAACTTTTAATTGCTGTAGGGATGTTTCCTAGTTAATGGCTGTGTTTATTAAATGCTCCTATCAGTTGTGCCTTGTTCAGGAGTGTATCTTACATGTGATATGGTTTATCCAGTGACAGGGTTGGAGTAACCTTGCAGAGGGATGTGCTTTTTCAGTTACATTGTTTGTAGTGTAGTTAGCAAAACTGCTGAGTAGCTCATGGTGTAAGGTCCTGTGTCATCAAGTATTTTGTGACCTTTGGGTGGGTGCTCATGGTGACTGTTGACTGTCCACCTCTCCAGAGGTGATGAGTGTTGTTCTCTGGGGGGATGGACAGTAGATGAGGATGGTGTGGTCAAAATGACTCACCAAAGGCCAGCAGTTCTTGATGGTGCTTGGAAAAGAGGGCCCTTAGCTGGTGGCCAAGGGATCCTTTGTGTCTCAGAGCTGGAAGTCAGAAACTGTGGTGGAGAGGGTGGGCAGCTCTTGGCATTCCCTGTTGTGCTTACCCATGGAGAACTGGCCTTCCTGGAGAGATGTGAGGGGAAGCAGTTTTCTTTTACAGCCTCTTTGGGGTCTGTGCTGTTGTGCATAAATGGGGAGATACAGATATGGACGGAGGATATCTCCAGTTGCTCTGTTCACTGCCAGGAAGCAATGGCTGCACAGGAAAAGGAGACCCTTGATCCATGACTCTGTGCAGTCCTGCAGATTTGTACCCAGACCAGGCCAGAGTGCCAGGATTGGTTCTGAGATGTATTATGTATTGATGAAACAAAAAGACAGTTCATCTTTTCCCAGGAATTAAATTATTGCTACCTGGATGAAAGGACCCAACATCTGGCTCTTGGGTTTCATGTATTTTATCATGTAGATGTAACTGTTTGCTTTGTTTTTGCAGTAACGTTAACCTACTAATGTATGAAGCTGTTTCAGGTCAGTGAAAAACTGCATATAAATCTTTATTACATGTACTTCATTGTCTTCAACTCTTTATAAGATATAATTAGCTCCCAGTAATCATACTGCAGTGCTGTTTCTGTGATTACCCTGGTCATTAGTGTGCAGTGAAATCCTGTTTTATAGACTGGAGCTAATGTTAACTTGATTGGAATAAAGGACAAACATCAGCCTGTGGTATTGGCCAGGTAATTTTCTCACCTTTCTGCTGCCCAGTCCCATTGCCTCCTGCAGTTCTGATTCAAAAGCGGTGGTCTTCAAAATGTGGTGCTTTGGGTTGAAGTGGGGCCACTTTCAGCAGTGGTGTCTGTGATGGGAGGGAAGAGGAGGATTGTGGCAGGTCTTCAAGGATGGTAACTTGGCAAAGCGCTAGTGCCTAGAAATGTTTTGATCCTATTGTAATGAATAGCTGCTAGTTCCTGTTGTTGTTTCTGTTTTGATTGAGTGCCCAGCTGGTGTGTGGTGCAGATAGGATGCTGGGGCAGGGAAAGGAAGTAACTGTCAAAAGTGCATCTCCCTCAGGAAAGCAAGAATGTGGAGGCATGGTAGAATTGGGGTTTAAATAGCACTTATTTTTCCTTGGTTTTCGTAGTGCACTGACCATATGCAATTTTCCACATGCTGGGTAATGGAAAATTGGCCCCAGAGGAAGTCTCTTTGTAAGTCAAGTTTGGGATTATAAAATCAATCACTCTTGGGTCACTAATTGATGTGGAAGATAGGAATTTCCTATACAGCATGATAAGTTCATTGGTTTCTGGCAGGGCGTGTACAGTGCACTGTTTAGCCAACGATACTCTTTCCTGATTCTGTTGTTAACTCAGGAAAAGCATCAGGTCATTTACAGCTACACCCAAATTGTGGGTTTGTTTCTGAGTAGCAAGGGGAGGGTGGAGGGAGTTTCTCATGTAAGACCTACATGTGTTTCGTGAAGTTTGTTTTCATCTCTTTGTGGCATAATAGCAAAGCTTGGCAGCCATGTGGGAATCATGAAGATTGATTGCTCTTGGTGTTAAGCATCTCGTATCTCTGAGTTTATATCAACACTACCCTTCTTCCAGCAGCAGCATCTGGCTCATTGGCAAGCTCTGTGGACAGTTGTTTTGACTGCTCTGGAGATGCCTCTGGCTGCCATGTGGCTGCTGCCTTGGCCATGCTGCTTTGTTATTCTAGCTGGTCCCATTTTAGTTTGTTTAGTTTTTGGCTTACCTTTGATTCTGATCAATTGCTCCAGAGACTGTAGTCTTGAATAAATCTTGCCTAACACTCTCATGCAGGGACTTCAATGAGATGCTGATGTTAATTTATTTCAGTGACTGTTTGCTGATGGAGCTTGGAGCAGTAACATCCCAGCCTGTGCCTTCTGTGCAGGTTTTCCCTGTGAATCACAGCATCAGGCATGTGGAGTAAAACACACATCTTTGAGCATATCCTGCGTAATGGCTTTCTCTGAGACTGGAGCTGCAAGCATACATCAAATATTAACAGTGCACAGTCAGTGCCTGGAATGGTGCTGAGAGTCCTGGAATCAGCCACTTGGATTTTCTAAGTTGACCATTGGGAGCAGAGTTTCTGGCTTTGCTGATACAAACTGTCACAGGAGCAAAGAGTAGTGTGTGTCAGTTCTGGATTTATATCCTCAAATGCTGTCCCCACCTGCTTGTGTTTTTTATTCATATATTGTGTACTTTAAAAGCATTATATTTTTCAGAAGTACTGTGGGATTGGAAGGTACATGGGCTTAAATAAAAGTGAGTATTTATTAAAATATTGAAGCATCTATTTTCATTAAAGAAGCCTGTCAGGGTCACTACTTCTTATGGTTGAAATTATCAGAGCTGTGATGTGCAGGAGGTGGGACAAGGTACTTATCTTCACTGCCTTTTACCTCTGACGATCTCTAGAACTGCTTCAGTGCTGTCCACAGTGGGGGCTGTTTGACAAGCTGTCAGATTTTATAAGGATGTTAGCAAGGCAAGATTACACAACTGGTTTTAAATGTGTATTTATATCTGTAATGATAATACTAAGGCAACTTGGGTAGCAGGTTTTATTTTAATGATTCACTGCAAATTTGACACAAATAATGCCAGAAAACCTTGTTTTAAAACAAATGGGGAAATTTTCACACCAAATGTAACCCAACAACTACAAACATGCATTTCATGGGCGTTTTATGAAATGGAGAGGCAGGTTGGTGAGAGTTCACTGCTAATTTGAAATTAATAACAGGGATGTTTCAATTTAGACTTGCACTCAGTATGAATGTTGCCATGGATTTCTTTAAGGCCCAGGTCTCATTCTGGGGCTATAATTTCTATTCTTAAAAGAACCCTTTCTTCCTCTGTACTTGGCCTTTTCCAACAGGTGATGAGGCAGCTTCTTTTCCAAGGTCCCAGAACACAAATTAAAATAAAAACATGCTTTTATGTAGTACCTTCAATTGAACAGAAACATAAATGTATCCTATGATGTTAGGCATTGTCTACAGTTGTGGAATTTCTATAGAGGTAACGTTAGATACAGTAAATGTTTAAGAGCCTTGTTAAGTGTGACTGGTAGGACGAGCTAGTGCCTTTCATCTCTTAGTTGCTGGTTTTAATAGGATCTGGCTTGAAGGGTTTTGAAAGTTGTTGCCAGGTATTTGATTGCTTCTGTGTCTTGGGAGACAAGGCTTGTTTTGTGTGTGTGTGAAGAGCCTGAAAGGTTGCAGAGGTATTTTTGCCAATCATCCGTGGGTATGTCTGTGTGTGCATGTGTTACAGGCAGGCATAAGCTCACTTTGCCCATGGGTTTAATGTGTTTATATCCTGTGCCTTAGCAGAGTTTATAAACCCTATTAACATAGCTTTTGAGTTGCTTTGAGCATGGGCAGAGTGGGTTTATGTCTGCCTGTGGGCGTAGCCCCACGGATTTATGTTTGTAGAAGACAGACCTTAGGCAAAGGGAGCTCCTCTTTGATTGCAGCAGTCCTCTGGATGGTGAGAGGTTGCACATCTTGCAGGTTTCACAGGACTGCTGCAGGGCTTCCTAACAAGAGGGTTACAGGTGGATATTGATCACCAGACTGTTGTCATTCTGCTCACATGAGTGCGATTTGTTGGGCTGGTAAAGGCAGTTCTTACCGAGCCCTTCTTCCGAGAGCTGCTCTCAGTCTGTTCTTCCCCAGCCTGGATTGGTACTGGGGCTTGTCCTGACCCAGGTGCAGCACCAGCACTTGGTCTTGTTAAATCTCATGAGATTCCCATGGAATCAAGCTTGTCCAGCTCTCTTTGGATGACATCCCATCCTTCAGGCGGGACAACTGCACCACTCAGCTTGGTGTCATCTGCTGAGGCTGCCCTTGGTCGACCGTAACAAAGATGTTAAACAATGCTGGTCCCAGTATGGACCCTGAGGGACACCACTTGTACCTGGTGTCCATTGAGATGGACAGATAGGAGTAGATGGACTTGCACCTTCTAATTTAAGGATCTCATTTGGATTCCTAAAGCTGGTCCCTGAAGTTGTAGGGAGCAAAATGTAGCAATTCTATACTTTGTGTCTGTAAAGGAAGATAAAAGTGGGATATAAAATGTAGCATAATTAATGGTAAAAGAAAGTTTTGTGTGTGGTAATGATTGGCTGTATTTGACAGAAGAATTTTTCAGAGTATATAGAGGGTCACAACTAGGACAAGAGGTATGAAATTAACGTAGGAATGATGAAAGTTGGAAAACTTGCTGTGAGCAAGATAGTGTAGGTTACTACTAATAATAACTAGCAGTCATCTAAGTAGAGCAGTATTTTAATGTCTGTGGCACTTGGACTCAAGCAGCAAGTCTGTGCACAGATGTTGCCCATCTTTCCAAAACTAGTATCATAGGGCTGGGGAACGATCCTCAGATCTTTAAAAAAGTAGTCTAGCTTCCTCCACTGGAATGGGGTCATCTATCTCTTGATAACCCCCACAGATGTTTTTCACCTGCTCTTCAGTAAT
Organism: Parus major; assembly: GCF_001522545.3. Classification (NCBI taxonomy): domain Eukaryota; kingdom Metazoa; phylum Chordata; class Aves; order Passeriformes; family Paridae; genus Parus; species Parus major. The sequence continues at coordinate 52,670,084 of NC_031774.1, forward strand.
TCTCAAAAGAACAAGATTTCTCAACACCATTCTGTAGCAATTGCCAATGCTCACTCACCTTTGATAGTTTTTCTTGAGTTACCTTTGCTTAGAAGTAGAATGATTTCCTCTTTTCCTTACCCAAGTGGATCTGGAAGCAATTTGTCAGCAGTCTCTTTGTAACCACTTTTTGTACTGCAGGGCTTTCATTACTTTTCCCTCTTCTAAACTAAATAAACCAAACTCCTTTAACTTTGTACAACATTCTTGTTTTTTAAACTGCTATTTGTTCTGTAGACACACCTCAAATGGTCTGTCTCCAGCTGTATTTTATCTGGCTGGGATCATACTTCACTCTAATGAGATTCCATAGGAGGATCACTTGATTCTTTGGGCAGTGTCCTCCACCTGAAGTTAGCCCTTGGGATCTGCATATTTATCTTTTCTTTCTAGTGTAAGTTGAGCTAAGCAGAAGGAGATGAATTACTTCTGTGTCCTGGCAGCCTATCTGAAGCTGAGGGACAGCAATGGAACCTTACTAATATCCTAGTCCAGAGATACTGAGGACACAGGACCAGCAGGTAGCTGATTGCAGACTTCTGAATTTACTAGCTTAAGCTGTGGTATAAAAAAAGCCATCCAAGAATCCACATTAAAGAACTGCTGGATGAACAGCTTGTACAGGGAGGAGGTATCTCATATGTGCCACCTAGTTAGCAAAGGAACTAAAGCAGACTCTTCAGGCAGAGTGTGGCCAGTTTATGGTTGAGGAGTTACAGCTCTTCATCATTCCTAGGCTATTCATCCCTGTTAGGTTCTTTTTCCCTTGATTAAGTCCAGGGAACGAGAAAAAATTAAAACTCAACTCCACTACAGCGCTCCCTAAATTCAGATGTAAACCCAAAATTTTTCAGCCAACAAGATTTTTTTTTTTTTTTTGTGAAGCAGTCAAACTGAGGCAGTGGAACTTAATTAAGATGAAGAATAAGTGAAATCCACTTTTGTAATAATAAAAGCTGCATGGTGTGCTAACTGTGCACTGTATGCAGTAATTTGTAGCTTGCAAGGGAGTGCACAATGGGCAGCCTTTTGGTTGTGAAGGCTAAATCGTTTCTGTATGGTCTTCAAGTATTCATTTACCAAATAATTGATAAAATGAGCGAGTGAATGAGACACTAAGAGAGTGTGATCCAATGCCAAGTGCTGGTTTCCATAGTTGATTTTAAATCTACATTATGCTAATGATGTTCATTTTGAAAATGTGTCCACTCCCTAACTTCTGCCGCTGAGCGTTCTGTTAATTGGATTCAGATGGTTGGACTGAAACAGTGGTAGTGTTCATATACAGAGGAGTGTTCCAAGCACCTTTTTTTTTCCTATGCAGTCTTTCTAGGCTGGAGTTGCTTTCACTGTGGCTGGTGTCCAGCTGTTCTTGAGCTCCCTCATCAAAGGTCTCTCTGATACAAATGGGCACGGTTCTACTGGGACAAATGAAGTTATGATCACTTAAACATGAAGATCTCATCATGGGTGTGACTCCTCGCCCAGTCCATTGGGCTGGCTGGGCTGGGTTGCTGGTCAGAGTTCATCAGTGAGGGAGTCCATTCCACCAGGCTCACACTGCAATTTGTAATTCTGGAAACATAGGCTGTCAACTGAGTTCTAATAGCAGGAACAGCCTTTTGTTTCCCATAAAATGATATTAAGAGTTGGTGTTTCTGAGGCATTTTGACAAGGCAGCATGTTTCTGTGTAGTGGTGCTGTGCTCTGATTTTCATGCCTATGCTGGAATTGAGCTATTCTCTTATCTGGGCAGCCTCACTGAACTCAAGCTGTATGTGGAGTTGGTGGCATTCAATGTGCTGGCATTGGACAGCGTTGTTTTCCCAAGTAGCTGTTCTAACCTGTGAGTGCTTGGCTTGCTTTGAAGAGGAAAGAAAAATTGTGACATTTTATGCAGTTGTGACTCTAATGGGCAGAGTTTTTATAATCTGATTTACTGTGCTCATGGGCTAACCAGAACTTATTCCCTGATTTCAAAGAAAAAATAATTAGGGATGAAAAGCTCTTTATCTTTTAAACAAGTGTCTAATTTCTGTAAGAGGTTTTTTTGCCTGAATTTCTGAAAGTCAGCTTCATCCAAGTGGCTATTTCTGAAAGTAGTATCAAAGGCTTTTCAGACACTGACTATTGTGTGGTGCAACTATGGGTACTTGCTGCTGTTCCAAGTTATAATACTTTTCTGAAGGTTTATAAAATGAATAAGAGCGAAATTAAAAAAGACACAACGTGTGTTGGAAGATGGTGTTTTCACATGAACAAAATCAGTACTGAATTTACATTATGAAGTTATAGTAAGCCTCAAACACAAGAGGGAAAATTAAAAGATTACTTAAAACCAACAATAAACATGCAAATTAAAAGTCATAAATTTTAAATGAAGGCATACACTATTAAAAATAAGCATAAAATTGCATACTAGTTTGGATGCGTAGTTTATAGAACACACCAAATGTTAAAATTGGATGAAATTAAGAAAAACATTTTCCAAAGGCAAGTAAAATATCTGTTTAATTAGACTGTACAGAAAGAAGATTAAAAGTAATATTTTGTGAAACAGTAATTACTGTTTCTCAGAAGTAGTCAGGTTCCTGTGTGTTGATCTAAATTTACCGGTGATAGCAGATCTCTTTGGGGTCTTTTGTTTTGTTTGTGTCTTTTAATTAATTTAAATGGCAACCACTACCTTTATTTTGTTTTCTTTGCGCTGAGCACACTGCATGGCTGTTTGCTCCAGTACTCTGCCATCTCATGAAAGCAAATCTGGGAGATCAGCTCATCCCCTCTGGTTCTGAGAGGTTAAAAGCCAACTCATTGCAGGGGACTATACAGCAAGATAACAGGAAAGGCAGCTGAAGCCATTGGGAGGTGGGCTGAGGTGCTGATGGGAGCCTGAGATGTAAATAAACCAGATTGCTCTCATTTCCTCCTTCCACTGTATTATGCATTCCAATAGCACTATTCATCTTTATGACAGACACCTATTGCTTTAACTTTACTGCAGGCCACTGAAGTACATTAAAGTGGGCAGGAAATGGAAATAAATAGAGTTCAGTGGAGCTGCCGAATAACTAAACACGGCGCAGTCATTTTTAGTGCGGGGTCATGTGGTTTTGAGCAGATTTATCATACTGCTTGGCTTTTGTTAGAAAGATGGGCACTGTTTAAAAGAGATACTGTGTAATTTTTTTTTTTATAAGTAAGAAAATGTGCTTGGATTTTTTTTTTTTTTTTCCAACTCTTTGGGATGCCAGAGATGAAAAGAAATTGGGTTGAGTCTCAGCTGGGTAGAGTCAGGGGGATATGTCTGTGTGTATTACCTCAGGTTGTGGCTGGAAACAGAATAATGGAATTGGAGATTTGAAGAAATCCTGGTAGGAGATAGAATGGGAGAAGGGCCACAGTCCTTTGGCTTAAATTAACCTTCCACCTAAAGGTAGTGAGACATTAGTGTAAAGAGGCCGAATGGAACTCAGCCTTAAAAATGTATCTACTTTTTTCTTAATGCCTGCACATTTTGCTCACTTTGGAAATGTGGGTTGCTCTCCTGCTTGTTCAGAGGAATGTTTTCAAGGACAGTGAAGTTACACTGCAAATTCCAGATACCCTTAACCCGCAGGAGATGGGACTTCAGGTGAATTCTGTTTTTGTGAAAGCTTCATGTGTTTGTTTTTCCTTGATTGTTTATATTCTGATAAGATGAGGTCAGTGACTGAATGAATTCACAACATGGGTTACTTGAAGACTTAAAGCTCATATTTTCAATCCCTTGAGATTAGTCAGATAGCTGGAAACTTTTCTTAAAAAATAATTATTAACACTGTTTTTTCCCCCCTTGATTACATTGAACATGCTCTGGATTTGCTGAATATAGTGCTTGCATTTTTTTTTTTTTCCTTGCTTTTTTTTTTTTCTTTTTTTACACAATGACTGCTATATAGTTGAAAGCAGGCATCAGCCTTCAAGGCATTTGTCAATGTAGAAGATATTAGGGGATATTTCACAATGTCATGTAAGATAAAAACTAATTTGTAAGCAGTGTGGCAGAGATCTGGAAGGACAATTAAGACAAAAAATCGTTAGCATTGATTCTTTTGCACTGGGATAGTACATTCTTTTCTCCAAAAGCATCCTTTTAAAATGTTGTTCACCTCAGTTTGTATTTAATTATATATTTCAGTGTGACATTCAATGACTCCTCTTTCTCTTAAATTATATTTGTATCAAGACTTTAATTTCATTGAATGCCAAATACTTCTTCTGATACACTCGCACTGCAGAAACCAGTGCCAGGCAAAATTGTGGGTAATTACTGAGGATGGTTGTTGGCAATTTGACTTTTCATCATTTGTTCGTCATCGTTTGTTCGCACTCTGTGCACAGTTCCTCGCTGAAGGGATTAGGTTACAGATGGGTGGGTATTACTTCAGGGACTTCTTAAGTGAGAATCCAGATGCTTTTCTGCCTTCTCTTCTCTTGCTTAGTTTGAGAGTTAGAAGTCAGTAGCTGCAGGTAAGATTCAAAGCTTGTATCTTTCTTTCTCTTTTGCAGTGGAAGAAAAGCTCTCTATTCTTTCTTGTTAGTTAAAAAGAAAACCTAACTGCAAACTCTAAGTACTTGGGAAATTACAGATTGACCTCTAATTTCAAAATAATCTAATTTAAGTGCAGTTATCACTGACAAACTGCTTCAGATTCTCAGAATAGTTCAGGTCCAGGGAGGTAATTTGATGTTTCATGCTTTAAAAACCTGGCAGTGACTTTGGTATCTAAGCTGTAGCAGGGATTTTTGGAGATATTGGCCTTTGGCCACATTCCAGTTGCTTTGAGTTATGGCTGTAGTTTCAAGGGCAATGGTCTGGGGATGTAGTGCTTTACAGTTGTGAAATGTGGGTTTTGTTTGTGTCCCCACATGCAGCTCGTGGTGTTACCCCAGAAGCTGAGACCCTGCTCTGTCCTCACTGTCTCTCCTGTGGAGGCAGCACATGAGAGCTCACATTTGAGCTGTTACACATCAGAGAGGGAATCCTCAATTAGAGACTTCTAGTTTCCTTCTCACTGTTACAAGTTCCTGGATGTGCTTTAAAATCTGTGCTTCTTTTCCCTACTTCTGGTTTCAGAGGTAAAGCCTGAAGGCAGGCTTCAGGCTAAACGCTGAAGGAAATGGGTGTTTTGCTGTGTGTTCTAGTGGGAGCAGTCCTGGTTTTCCAAGTTTACCATCCTGAACTTGCAGACCATTTCTGTGTGCTCCTCTCATGTGGGCAGTTTGCATGTGTGTGTTTAATCTGCCAGCAGCAGTTGGCAAGCTGGCTTGTGTCTGTAAGAACTGCTTGCTGAAAAGCAGTGGTAAATTCAAGCATTCAGAAAATTTGTCCACATATAAGAATATGTAATTATCTCATGCCCTGACCTTGTTGGGGGCTGCTGAGCTCCTCAGTTCCTAGTGAGACCATTTATTTTACAATTCTAACAGTCTGTGATGTTTGAAGATCTAAAATTTGTATGCAAAAGTTAACAAGCTGAGTCTGAAAGAGGGGTTTTGGTTTCTGCAGTGGGAGGGGAAGCTGTGAATGTTACAGCATCACAGTATTCTGCTTATCCTGCTTGTTCAGGAGGAAAGAAGAGAATTTGGAAAGTAGGTGTGACAAAGACAGCATAGTTTATTTATGCTGTGGAGAAACAAAGTAGTCATGTTCTTTGTAGCAGACTAAAGAGGTGTTGGAGCACTGTTTGGAACACAGGCTTGTGTATGGCGTGTTAAATTTTTGTGCCATTCCCCTCAGCGATTTGCACACCCCCTTTGTCTGGTTTGCCTGTCTGCTGGTGGAGCTGCAGCAAGGATGGCTTTGGCTGCTTCACTCCTCCCACGTTTGTGTCACACATTTGGTCACTCAAGTTTTATTTCTTCCCTCTGTTAAACACGAGAGTGTAACTTCCACCCCAGCCTTGTTAGAGCGTGAGCTGCCGAAGCTGGGGCTCCCCAGGACCAGGCATTGTCCCCGGGCAGTAAAACCTCTTTAATGGGGCTGGCTAAACTTCTAAGTTATGGTTAATGTTTTTAACAGTAACTTGTGTTTCCTCTGGCCTTCACGCCCAACCATTAGCCAGGTGTTTTTGTCTCTCAGAGTGGAAAAATAAAAGTAATCTAACTGTCCAGCTGGGCCCTCCCTGAGGTGCTGGAAAAGGTTGGCCACAATGTGAGTTGGGGGTCACAGAGCCTGGATGTGTGGGGTAAGAGGCTATTTGTAAAGCTTGGCAAAATATAAGCATTGAAAATGAGAAGCCTTTTTTTTTAAAAAAAAACCCAACCTATAAATAAATTATCAAGTTTAAATTTGGCATGCTATATGCCTATAAGCTTTGTGTAATTTTCTAAATATATATTTTTTAAAAAATTATTTTTGTTCCCCCCCTTTAATATGACATCCACTTGATTTCTTTGTAACTGCAAGACAAGCCTGACTCTGATCTGCCTTATGCTGTAAACTGTGTTTATGGAGCTAGAATTGGGGTCATTAATTTTCTTTACATCAAAAGAAGTAATTTCTTTTAAATGAGAAGCCTGTTTCACCTAGTAATTCGCTTTAATTGCTTATTTGAAACTTTTGACATTTGATAGCAATTTAAGCATTGCCAGATGAGGCTCACGCAGTTGGGACGTGCAGGTGCTTCCTTGTGTGCCCAGCTTGGATCAAAGGAGCGAGCCCAGGGATGTGCCTGGCCGCAGACGGGGCAGCCACGCTGGAAGGTGCTGTGTTTTGGGGCTGTTTGAATAGATGCTGTGTGTCAGCCTCAGCAAGTATTTGCTCAGAGGGCTCTCCCTTGGAGAAGTTTCTGAGGAGCACTGAGCACGGTGCTGTTTGTTTTTCTTGGGAGATAGACTGCATGGCCTTTGTTTTGCCTGAGGCTAAATAGTGCTTGCAGCGCTGAGTTTCTGTTTTTTAAAGTCTAACCAATAGCACTTTCTGCTGAAGGGATAGAAAAAAGTTCCTAAAATATTAATTACTCTTTTTTTTTTCCTGACTCTGTCTATTAAGTCAGTATTACCATCTTCTGGGAGGTTTGGTGGGAAAAGAATTTTCTTCTTCACGAGGGTAAGCAAATGGTGCAACTTCAAAGGCATTTTTAGGAGGATCTAAAGCCCAATAAAGAGAAGAGACAAAAATGAAACAGTCTTTCACTTCACTTTTAGTGAACATGCTGATTCACTAATGTGAATCAATTTATTGTTCAGTCAGTGGCAGGAGTAGGTTTTCTTAGTCTAAGAAGTATTTTTTCTTTTAAGTCAATAAACAATAATTTAGATTAATGCAGAAAGAGCAAGTTTGGTTAATGGCTTTTGGCTGTGGAATAATGTGCTGCTAGATATACTTACAATGGTTTCTATCAACACTGACCTGTGTCTTGTGAAAGACGAAAACTATTGCAGGAGTAGTCCAACAGAAATAAATTCTGCTGCAGAAGTTAAGCAGTATTTCAGTACTTTCTGAATTCAGAGCAAAGCCAAAGTACCAGTGCCAAGACTTCTTTAAAGAGTTTTATTGATGTGCATTGTAATTAAAACCAGAATTACTTTTCTAATAGGACATTAATTTCCTAGAGAGGAATTGCAGCTTGGCATAAAGTAATACATTTTTAAAAACAAGTGCCAATCTGGGGATATCCCCAGCATATGTTGGATGGCTGATTTACCAGCTATGTGTGTCCTACTTACTAACAAGAAAATTAAATATTTTCATTTAAAATAATTATACAAATAAACCTTTGGCTGCGCTATGATTTCATTAAAACCTTAATTGTTCAGAGAGCTCTGTGAGTGTGTGAAGCTGGGTCAGTTTTACTGCCTGGTGTTAGTCTCGATAGCAGATTTACGACAGGGCTGGATTTAATCTCTTGCCTAATCTTTACAGTAGCAGGCCTGGGATGGGGAGGCGTTTGTGTGTTTCAGGAGATAGGTAACTCTATCTCTGAAGTGGAAACACAGTGCTGGGTTTTAAAATGTCTTAGCAGCCTTAAAATGAACTAGCCAAGGGATAGTGGGGAATTGCCCTGTGGAAACAAAATAGGTGTTGCTTTTGAATCAGGGTCTTGGTGTGCACATTGTCACACCTTCACACATGGCTGTAGGCTCAAATCTATTTCTCATTAAAGCAACTGTAGCAGAAGGCAATATTGTGGCCATCTGGGTTGCAAAGATCAGAGGTAATGGTCCTGTGGGCAGCACCATGTAAACTGGCTTTTATGCCACTTGATTAATCATTTCTGTGGGTAAGGGTGGGGAGACGTTTACCAGGCAATGCATTAATTTTTTAAAATACTTTAATTTTCTTGGTTTTCTGATGGTGGTATGCCTTTGAATCAAGTTATGATATTTGTAGGTTCAGCATCTCAACTAACATTGTTCCTAAGCATGGGGAACACGGGTGCCTTAGATGTCTCCAAAGGAGAGTTAATTAGAAGAATGAGCAGTTATCAAGAACACCGCAGCTCTACTGTTTAATTTCGATGATAATTTTCATGCTGGGTCTAATACAAATGAATTCACTTATGGTTTATTAATCCACTGTGGGTCTGTTAGGGTATTCAGTGGGAAAAAAGCTGAGAGTTACCAGAACAAATTTAAAGTAATTCTGTGAGTGGAGAGCAATTCAGAGAACTTTCTTTTTTCCTCTCCTTTTTATCTTTCTGCACTGCTTTAACTGAGTATGGTGTTTTTCTCCCCCTTTCTTCGCTTCTTTAGGACCCACGATTATCAGCTTTAATTTTTGACAAGCTTCAAGTGCCTGACTATTTACAGAAAAACAGGAATGAAGGAGAGAGCAGATGCGAAACTTGTGCCACTCACTTGAATCAGCTGAAGCAGGAAGCCATTCAGATGATGCACACCCTCAGCCAAACCAGCTACCCAGAGATGCCTGACCTCCCGCCCGGCGCCGGGGCAGTGGCCAGCATGGTACCCAGGATGGTCACTGTCTCCTCCCAGAGAGACCTGCCTCTCATTGCTGGGCAGGTGGGCAGGCAGCCTGGAAAGTCGCCCGGTCTCTTCCCTGCGGCAGACAGGAAGAAAGGACTCGGATGGTCTCAAGGCGTGGGCAGTTTTCCCAACTCCAGCGTTCAAGTGACAGTGGCCCCCAGCGGTCTCAGTGGTGCCCTGAGCTCCGTCACCATCCAAGCCCAGCAGTACCTCGAGGGCATGTGGAGTATCTCCAGGGTGAACAGCTTCCTGCCTCAGGCTTGTCTAGTAAGTAGTGATAATTCATCTGCTTGAGTTTCTTTTGCACGTGTGTGGACATACAGGGAGATGAAGATAAAATTTGAGATCTATACATATTTATCTTTGTAGGGATCAGCTAACGGTATTCTAAGGCATGTTTCAAGAGCTGAAGGGTTAAAGAGCTTTGAAGGATATTGTATCAGATGTCACAAGGAATTTGCTTTCTTATCTCACATGGTGAGATCCTTTCCTCAGATGTTTTTGCACCTATTCTAGCTCCATGTATGCAGGTGATGTTATTTGTCTGTCACATACCTGGTAACCCCTTTAGAGAAGCACAAAAGGCCAAGTTTGTCACACATGAAGTTCTGGGAGCTTCATGGGATTATATCAAAGATGAACTTGACCCTCAAGTCTTAGTGCTGAGCTTCTAATGCTGTGTGCAGTTCAGCAGTTGCTGTTGATGGACTGTGATGCACAGCATTAATCTGCAGCTTAGATGTGTTGCTAAACAGTTTGCTGCTGAGGAAGGGGCTCAGGAGGTTGCTTCAGAGCCACATGCCTTTAAATGTCACTGCACTTGGATTTTAAGCCCTGATGTTGATTTCCTGTATTCTGCGTGCATTTTATGAACTCTTGTGGGAAATGGAAAGGCTTTATAGAGGTGCAGGTTCCCTTTAAAAGCAAGTTCATTATGTAGCTATCTGTGGAACTGTTCTAAGAAGGATGCAGTATGTGGCTGGTTTTGACTAAGATTTATTCCTGACCAGTTTTCAGGTAGTGAACAAGGGACTATATTTCATAATGAAGTGTGTACAATTTGAAGTAATGCTTTTCACTTAAGATGACATAGCAGATCTTGCAAGATCAGGTATTTTGGTGCCAAGCAGCTCTAAATTTAACATAATGCCTTATGTGCTGTTGTATGTAAATACTGCCTAATATTGCTTGGTAGCTTCAGCTGGTTGAGCTCCAAGATCATCCAAGATAAATATTTGAGTGCTGCTATGTAACATTACTTTTCCAGGCTGACTTTTGTTTTCATCCAGAAAAGGCTTGGAGACTGATTGCTCCCTCCCATACTTTCCTCTCTTAAAGAAATTTGTGAATTCACATACATTCCACCTCTGAGGGGTTCCCATTTAAATCCAGGGACTCTCCACTGACATTAGGTCATTCACTGAGAAAAGGGAAAATGGCCCATTCACCTCTTCATAGTTTATAAGGAACTTCTGCTATGAGAGCTTTTCTCTGAAGTGTTTCTTCATGCATTAGGGATCAATTTGGCCATGTATGGCGTATGATGTTACATTTAAATTGCCTTTTAAGTTCTTTGTATATCACAGAAACAGAGAAAGAAAAATGGGAAAGCTGCTGGGCTAAGAAGCCTGCACTTTGAAAGCAGAAGTATTTGTCTGCTCATTCTTTGTCTGCCCTTACTCTTGTTCTGAATAATTCAGTTACAGCCAGCTACAGATTTCTTCCTGCTTAACCATGCTGACTGATAGATGTGGTCTTCCCTAACCACTATGCTATTCTAAGATAAAACTGTTGCCTCATTTAACCCCTGTGAAGGAAAAATGTGTATAATGCAGCAGAGCTTAAGTGTGATTTAGAAATGTGCAAAGAAACTCAGTAGCCTGGAAAACAGTGACCTTTAACGAAAGGACAAACACTGCAAGTGTTGGAGGCAGCTTGGATGTGATCCAGTCATCTGCAAGGATCGTTCAGATTTATAAGCAGTTTTTGGAGAGAAGCTAGTCTTCAGTTGTTTTATCTCTCCTCTCTCCTTATTTATTTTATTCATTTAAACCCAAATGTAGTTCCTGAAGACTGTGAGTGCATCTCTTTCCAGATGGTGCTTCTTGTGTCTGTCGGAATTCTTCCACTGCCTTTTGTATTGTTAAGAGCCTTGTGTCTGATGAAGTTGTTTGGGTGGGTGCTTCCCCTACACTCTTCCCCTGAGGAATCACAGGTGTTGAAGGAAATAGGATTGGAGAAATTTCAGGAAACAGCTAGTCTAGCCCTTGTCTAGGACAGTATCCACTGCAGGACATTCTTGTCCAATTCTTATCTTACATCTTTTTACAATTTTTCAATGACTGGGATTTTCCAAGTTCGATTGATTCTCACATCTAAACTTCCTTCCCTATTAGAAAAGTGTATTTGATTGATTTACCTTTTTTCTTTTTTTTCTTGTTAGAGAGATAATTTTGTCTTTTCTTTCCTTAAGTTAGAGACAGGGTTTAGGTTTCAGATTAAATCAGAAGAGAACTGTGCATATACATACTTTTAGTGATGTCTGTCTTTAGTAATACTTCCTGTCTTGTGGAGCAAAGCTGGTCTGGCTAGAGGAATTCTGCAGCAAGAACTACTGCAGTAGAAAGAACAGCACTGAATGTACTATTTATTATGTGTGACTGGATTTTTAAGACTCCAGCCTCCATTTAGGCAACATACTGCACAAATGCAGAAGAAAAAGATGGCTCTTTTCCCATGAAGTTTCCAGTCTTGGTTGTGGCACCAGTTATTTTGACCACCCTGTAAATACTCCTCTTTCACTGGGAATCTGTACTTACACCTTTTTTCCTTACTAAAGGGTACTTGAAACAGGTGCTGAACTCCCTGGTGGGAGGCTCCTACGCAGTGCTTACCCTCCCAGTGATTTAACTCACTGCTGCATATGAAGTGGGCATGATTAATTTTACAAATTTGTGAAGACAAAGGTAAAGGCTAGGGTTCATCTCAAATATTTTTAATTGCCAAAAGCCCAGGCATTTATTATAAAATAATTACTGAGGCTTCCTTTGTGGCTGGGAAGACCAGCAGGCATTTCCAAGAGATACTCTGTCCTTCTCATCTTGGATGTCTGTCTTGGCCTGCCTTGTCCTCCAATGGTCCCTGTGGCTTCCAGCTGGTGCTGGTAGAGCCCAGGTCAGTCATGAGGAGCAAATCCTTTTTTGGATGCAGGCTACTGTGTACCTAGTGCCTTCTGGGTGTGAAAATACACCCCAGTGTACATCTGCCAAACCTCAGGAGACCTTGCAGCCACCCACGTTTCTCCAGGATCTGTATTTTTTGTTCATGGCTAGTTCTAATAGTGTTGGGAATGGAATTGTCTGTGTAGAGAAAATAAAAAAAAAGGTTTGATTTCTGCTCCTCTCATCTCCCTTCCCAAACTCGCATGTATTATCTTGTAATGTCACTTACGGTTGTGAAAACACTTCTGGGCTGAATGTTGGGGGTCAGAAGTGCAGGACATTGTAAATTTTTAATATGTGTTTGGAGTTCAAGTGTGAAAAATCCATTATATAGATTATAAATTTTTTGAACAGGAACGTGTGTTTGAGGCATAGTGTGGGTGCTCAAACCAAAATAATAACCATGGGCTTTGGGAGCTGTGAAGAGGAACAGTAATTAAGGATATGGAGGAAGGTTCAGGGAGGGGAGGACTAGGATTGCAATCAAGGTGCAAAAGGTGAAGATGTAATCAGCTGCTTTACCCAAGTGGCCTGTTGTGAAAAATTACAGAAAATAATCACCAGTAGCAGTGATAAGTTGTCTGAGCAGACAGTGAACACAGTGGAGGGTAGGGAGCTGGTGTAACTCTGGGTAAGGCAGCTGATTTGTGCTGGACACCTGACAACTATAATTAATAAACAGTTTTATACTGATGTTTTTATTTCTAGACCTGACAAGTGAATATAAGGTTACTACTCAAATGAAAAAAAACACATTAGCAGTGCTCAGCACCGCCACTCAGTTTAATGCAAAAGGAGAGGAGTGAGGGGAATTTGGGCTCCCCAGATGTCTTGGAATCTGGCTGAGAGGTAGAACATTAAAACCACTTGTATACCTTGTATGCCTATTAGAAGTATCTGCATTTATTTTGTATTGTAGAAAAAAAGATGTCTTACTGTATTTTTAAAATTGACTGTGTTATTATTATGCAGTGTTATGTACTGCATGGAAGTGCTAAAGTAGCCATGCCATGTGATATAAAGACATCTCAGTGAAATAGAGCTTATTTGCAAATGTCTTTTTCTTTCATCTTACACAAAGTGAAATCTTGGTCACACTGTATTTCTTACTTGAATATATACAGCTGGCACTGGTTATAAGGCAAAGTGTTGTGGTTACTTGAGAATTTACCAATTTGTAAGTGGATTTAAAATACATTAAAAAATGCACCATTAAGAAGTTGAAAAAGTTAGTGCACTAAAAAACTTGAAGTGCCTTAAGTAAAACTTTTAAAGCCTATGCATGCAAAACTTTAAAATTATCAAAAGCTCAATGTATGTTCTTGAGAGTATTCACAAATTCAAATTTAGGTATAAGTTTATTACTTGGGTCTGTGAGGTTCAGAGAGGGAGGGTTCACCCACAGCACAGCACATGTACACAGAACAGCACAGAGCTTATGTTTATTTGTCTTATGTGAAAAACCTACGAGTTATTTTAGTCACAATTCAGGCTTTCCTGTAGTTTCAATAAGTCTTCTGCTTACCCTAATCTAAACCAGATGGATTTGTCTGAGAGTAGAGTAAAGCCTCTTTGTTTATAGCAAGGGTGGCTTACATTTTGTTTAAAAGATGCAATAAAAAGCTGACTGTGGAAAACAGAACAATGACAAGATTTACTTTCCAGCATTTACTTTTTTACTTTGATAAATGTCATGCCAAATGGATTTTTAAATTAATTCTTAAAACCCTTCTTGATAGCTTTTTCAGTGACCTTTTATTAATACAATGTGGGAAATATATTTTGTAATGAAACAATTAAAATACAATGCATTGACCATAAATCTTGTCCGTGAGACATATGGATGTCTTTGAGCTTTGGGACATTTCTCAGACTCCACGTATAACATCTTCATCCTCAAGAAGTCAATGCTAGACAGATGGTGAGGCAGGGACTGCACTGAGGCTTTTCTGTTTTCCCTTTAGCTCCAATGGTGTTGGTGTCACTGCTCTTGTAGAGGAAGTGCATAAAGGAATGGGGGGTGGTAAAAAAACTTAATTTTCAAAGTTACTGTTGGTCACCCTCCACAAGTCTCAAGCAGAAGGAAACCTTTTGGCCCAAGTTACTAAATGCTTTCTCATATTAATCTATTTTATGTTCCCATGGAAAAGACCTTTTCTGTGACTGCAGCATGTCAGCTGGGCAGTCATGCCTTGCTTTGAGCTTTGGTGCCTTGGTGAATGCAGAGGGAGGGGTGTGATGTGGGAGGAAAACACTGCCGCTCTCAGTGAGACCCTGCCCCAGCAGCCCGTGAGCAGACTGGCTTAGAAAGAGTGGGCTGGAAATTCAGCCTTCAACGTGCAGCTGAAAACATAGCCCTCTGTTTTTGGTAGTTGATGGAACCTTTGTGCTCTCTTGTTCTAGACTGTCCCCAGTGCAGGGTGCTGAAGGTGAAAACAAAGTTACTTTTTAATGTATTTCCAGGTATCACAGTGATACAGGAAAAATATTAAGAGTTAACAGAAAGGTTATTGGCTACAAGATGGAAATGAACATTTTCTTGGCTGAGGGTGTGGATTGCATTTCTTTTTATTGTGTTTGACATTTCCACCATAGTATTGGTTTTACAGTTGTGGGACGGGGTAACTCTTTGAGGACTCAGACCCTCTTGTGGCTCAAATTACCACCTGAAACCAGTTCTTTTGATCTTTCACCCCTCCAGGCTAAGCAGTTATTATTACAGCTCTCATGAGGAAACAAGTCCATGCTTGCCTCTGTTGACAATTGAGTTCAACAGGCAATAATAAGGAATGTTTGCCCAGACTTCACCTATAACTCATCAGAGATAGATTTAACACAAGCAGACTTTAGAGATTATGTGAAAATGATAATCCACTGGATTTACCTTTGTCTCACAGTTAATTCTCTCATCTAGCAAGTGTATCATAAGCTACACTAAATACCCCAAATATTTAAATTTTCTGCTCTTGCCTTTCAACTTGTTTCTTTGGCCTTTTCTGTTCACTTTGCTTCCTTCAGTGTCTTTTGCTTCCTGCGGGTCCATTTATTCTCTGAATTTGCTCCACTCCAAATCCTTTGGTGATCTGATAATCAATGCCCCCCATGCCACCCCAGCACTAGAAGTCACCGTACAAGGAAGGTTCATACTTTGTGGCTGAAGCTCAGCAGTGGTGTCATCCAAGATTTGAGAAAGAACAGCTTTTTTGAGTCTACTGTTGCATGGGCTACATGGGTTAAGGGGGACCGCAGATGAATTATACCCTTTGGCTTCAGAAGTTAATGCAGCAGAGAAACCAGATAAAGTCAGGCTGAGCTTAGTCTAGTGCAGGCTGGTGAAGGGGAAAGCCTTGCAGTGGTATCTGTTTAGAACATGACAGGAACTAATTTGTACAGCTGTATGCAGGTAGGATTGGCCAGTTGGCCTGCTTGTGTAGAACAGTATTTGAACTTCATCTATTTATTTTTTTTTTAAAGTGCTTTGAATTTGACATTTTCTCAACAGGTTGTTTACTGGAATGATGACATGTTGAGGGTGTGGGCCTTCAGATGGTTGAGCTGTGCACAGTATGAGCATTGCTGAAGGCATCTCCTGTTGTTTTGTGGCACGAGCAGCTGAACATGGGGCAAAAATTGGTGCTCTTTGTTTCTTGCAGCTAGAGTCACTGAAGTGCCTGGTAGCTTCTGACAGGAGGTTTAAAAAGCATCAATAGAAAATGATGTATCTATTTTTGTGTTTTAGTACTTAGGAGAGAATTTATGATGTATGGATAGAGTTCATAGATATTTCAAGCGTTTCGTATGTGTGTGTTTAATGGAATGGATTGCCACTTTAGTGAACATAGCATCAAATCAGCTCTGTTAATTGAAAAAGATTTTTCACATTATTGCTAATGATGTGACACAGTTTTGTTAGAGATGGTGCATAAAATAGCGCTACTTCAAGTGACATTAATGTATGCATTTAAATTCCTTTTTTCCCCATTTACGTGCATTATTGATTTTATTTCACTGTTGAGCAGCTAATGGATTTATAATTTGAATACAGTCACTGTAATCAATGATGGGATTATTAGACTTATAAATAGAACTTTAAAACTACAATGAGATAATTTCACAGTGACAATATAGAGAGTGGGCTGCCCAACCAGGAAGATTGTGTGCATGAGCTTCTCCAAAGACAGATAGGAACAACTTCATGTTCAGAAGTCCTGGTCCTCATGAGGGGCCTCAACCACCCTGATACCTGTTGGAGGTACACCACAGCAGGGCATAAGCAATCTAGGAGGTTCCTGGAATGTGTTGATAATTTTCTTCTCTAAATGACAGAAGAGCCAGTGAGGACAGGTGCTGAGCTGGACCTTGGTTCTGATCAGTGATGCAGAGTCTGCTTGGAGCCCTGTAGCCAGTGGTGTTCCCCAGGGGTCTGTGCTGATTCCAGTTCAGTTCATCGTATTCATCAATGCCCTGCATGGAGGGACAGAGTGCAGCCCTGGGAAGTTTGCTGAGGAGTGGCTGGTACCACAAAGTGCTGTGCTGCCATCCAGCAATACCTGGACAGGCAGGAGATGTGGGTAGAGAGGAACATAATGAAATTCAGCCGAAGCAAGTGCAGGGTTCTGCAGCAGGGGAGGATTAACCCCATGTACCAGTACAGAACTGACCTACTGGGAAGAGCTCTGGGTGTCCTTGTAGACAGCAAGTTAACCACGAGCCAGCAGTGCTCTAGTGAACAAGAAGGCCAGTGGAATTCAGGGCTGCATTAGGAAGAGCATTGCCAGCAGACTGAGGCACATGATCCTGCGCCTCTGCTCAGCCCTGGTTGAGACCACATCTGGAGTGCTGTGTCCAGTTCTGGGCTCCTCTGTTCAAGAAAGACACAAAGCTCCTGGAGAGGGTCCCATGGAAAGGCTGTGAAGATGATGAGGGGAGAAGATTCTCCAGAATCTCTCTAATGAGAAGAGGCTGAGGGAGCTGGTCCTGTTTAGTCTGGAGAAGAGACAATTGAGTTAATTCCTCTGGATTTGCATGGCTGCTACTATTTCAAATATGGATGAGTTTGTTCTTTTGTGATACCTTATGCGAAGGAAGAATTTGAAAGGTGCTGAAGGCATGAGGCAGTTGCTGTGTTTTTAGTGTTGTTGGGTAAAGATAATGGATCTGCCATTCAGAACTGTCTCTGTTGTGCTTCTCAAAAAATAAGGTGATGGAGTTGTACAAGGTTGTTTTATGGGTCAGGTAGCAATGGAAGGATAAAGAAAGGGAGAATGGCCCTTGTGATGCCTGGCTTGGGGAAGGTCTAGTTTGTTCATTCAAGGTAGCTGTGTGGACATCTCCTTGAGTCTTGTCAGCTTCTCCTGATAGGGGATATAGGAATAGTGCAACCTCCTCTTGCTAGTTACACTAAGGTTCTCTTGAAAAGATTTGAATGGGAATGATAAGAGCATTAGTAATATCCTGCTGAGTCTCAGCTGCAGCTTGTCTAGCCCAGGGCTGTCTCCAGCAGTGAAGCTGGAAATGGTATTTAGGGAGAGCTGTGGAGCCTGGCTGCTTTCTGCAGTCTGCTCATACTCCCCGGCATGCTCAGCTGGAGAATTCACAGGGACACATACCTGTCTGTTCCCTGTCTGTTTAGGGACCTGCTGTTCAGGAGTTTATCCAAACCCTGTCTGACCCTGAAACACTCTCAAGCTCCACAGGCTTCTGTATGCCAGCCGGTTCCATGAGTTCACTACCCCAGTGCAAAGAAGTATTCACTTGCATTCAGTTTATTCTGTACCTCCATGATTTTGTAAGCCTCAGTCAGGCTTTCCTCAGTCTTCCCTTCTCCAAGCAAGAGTCTCAGCCTCTTTCGTTCTGTCCTCCTAGGGCACCTGCTTTATCTTCTTGACTATTTACTTGCTTGTCTTTCTGCTTGTCTTTCCCTTACTCCACCACCCTGTCTTGAGATGCAGTGCTAGACTCAATATGTGGTGCTCACTATGAGGACAGTGTCCTTGTTCTTTCCTTGTGATGTCCAAAATTTGCTTGCTGGTTTTTTTTTTGGCTGCTGCTACATCTTGATTTAGAGGAACTGCCAATGATCCTTAAATCTTCCAAGCAAGTTTTGAGCTCAGTGTTGTTGAGGAGTCATTTATGTTGTTTTTCCCCTTTTATGTGGTCTTACCTATGTCAAATCTCACTTGACACTTCTTCGCACAGCCACACTTCTGAAATTTTTTATTATTGGCAATTGGTTACTTGAAAGAGCTTTGGGACATCTGCAGGCTTGGGGATTTCACTCTGTTCATGGTGAATCACGTCTGGGTTACATGGCCTCAACACTGGGAGCACACAGCAGGGTTGGCAGGAACACCCACAAGAGAAAAGTGTCACCTGCACAGCTCTATCCCTGATTTGAGACCTTGGTGTCCTTCAACAACGATCCCAATGATTACAGCTGTCCTTGTCTTTGCAAACTTAATGCTGCTTCATGAGCCTGCCTGTAACTGAACCTTGGTCTCTGAATATGGGTGTAATTAAGAGCCAGTTTTTCCCTTCAGATAATGAGGGCTTGTACCTATTCAAGTGAACTACTAGTCAATGGGTGCCTTCCATGTGGTAGCTGTCAGGCAAATTGATCCCAAGGGATGTTCTTTTTAAAGCAGCTACATTTAATATATAAGCAGTTCAAGTGTGATTGAGATAGAAATTAGGTATGACAATCTCTGTCCACCTTTGCTTTATTTGATGACATTGTATATCAATCATTATAACAATACAGTGATTTTAATGAAACTAGGAACATGGTAATTTATTTTGCTGAATAGAGAGTAATCAAGACATGGTGAAGTTTTGTTGAGTTGCCCAAATCATTGAGAAATGCTGTTGTGGAGTCAGGAAGGTGACACAGGTTCTCCCAGTTCAAAGCTTTGCATGTCTCCTGTGTTTAGTGGCTGTTAGAAACACATCTGGCCCATGGAAGTCAGTCTTAATGGAAAAGCATTTATCTCTTTGTAGGAAACCCAATCCTAAAATGAGAGAAATTTGCATTATTATGAACCTGTTAATGAATTCCTTTGCTTGCTCTTATCAGCCTTTGACAAAAAGCAGCATTTTTATTGTATATTTGTCCATTTAAATAAATACCTAGGGAAGTACACAGCTAGATTTTTTTGGCTTTGGAGGCTATACCTATTGTATTAGAAGACAACAGGGAAGGCTCTGGGCAACACTTTCTGATGCTTGCCTAGAGGCATTAGAAGAAACAGTTCCTCTAGCCTGGCTGTTTTAAATCCACTGCACATGAAAAGTCCTCATTTGAGAGTGTTAATGTGCAGCAGGATCTGTGTCCTTGTTGGTAGCTCATTTCATGACCTCCTGACTTTCCAGGTGGTGGGTTCTGTGTGCAGACAGGAGGGTGTTGTTCATGTGGCTGGCAGTCAGATTGCTGTGAAGAAGGAAAGAAAAAAGAGCATTGCCAGCTGTGTCTTCTGCTGTGGGTGTCCTGAATAGCTTAAATGTCAAGGAATTGGCCTGTCACTGCCTGCTGACATCTTTGCACTACCAGAGCCCTGCCTGCAGGGATTTCCCACACTGCCAATCTGAAGGAAGAAAAGAGTGATGCTCCATTTTGTAGACTGAGGCCTGCCCAGAACCCTGATAATCTTTTCAAGGACCAAGTATCATGGTTTGGGAGAGATCTGGGTCAGACTGAGATCAAAAGCCCTTGGTCAGAAGGGAGAAGCTGCTGATTCTCCATCCTGGTATGGCCAAGGATGCCAGTACTGGATGTAGCTGTGCCCTGCCCAAAAGGATGAGGTCCTTTTTGCACGGAGCACAGACTGCTAATGATTTTTGCTGGTAAAGATCCAAAACTTAAACCTGTTTTAGTAATTCAGATATTATTTCAAAAAGCAAGAGCTCTGAGGTTGCCTTTGGATCGCCTATATTACTTGCCAGTCTGTGACAGCAGATGGGCCTCCTATTTCTATTTAATTCTACTTCTCTATAATTTTTCTCCTTCTGCTTCATCTTCAGAGATTGATCATAAGCCAGGCATTAGCAACTCTTGTAGCTGAAAAGCCTTTTTTGAGAGAAGGGATATTATGCTCTGCATTTGATTTACATTGAACACGAGATGCATATAAAAGTCTGAAACTACAGGTTTAGTCATTCTTGTTACCACATCACAGCTGCAGGTTATAAATGACTACAGTAGTGTATTGTAGTTATAAAATGCCCAACTTGCTTTATAATGAGCCCTGGCAGAAACAATGCCAAATGGCAGTAAAAAGTTTATCCAGAACACGTTTCACTTCAGCCTGGCATATGCTGCCCTGTTAACTTTATGTAATGCTCATCAGTCAGGAGGAGACATTTCTCACAGGAGATGCATGCAGGACTTATCCACGCTTATGGGAAAGAAGGGTTTATAGTGTAAGCATTATCCAGCTCAAGATTTACGTCACGTTTGTTCCACTCAGTGGTAGTAGGTCATAAGAGTCTTTGCATGAATCATTTAGGTGGAAAATTATTGTTTTATCATATATAAACAGTAGGTTTAATAGTTTGCAAAATCATTACATCAAGCAGTTTTTACAATTTAATTGACTGTGACGTTCTAGTCAGAAAGGGGGAAATAGTAAGTTAGAGCAAATTCTCAAAATTCTGTCTGCCTGCTAGTCAGAAAGGGGTAAAAAAAGCTAGAAAAGGGGAAAAAAATCACCAGTACAGACTCAGGCTGTACCAGAGCACTTAGTGCTTCACCTGAACGCCCTGTTAAGTGCTTTCATTATATTATACAATTTTTTGAAATATAAAATAAATTATATGGCATTGTGACTCTGATAAACAGATGTGTGTCAGATTCGTAGAGATTCTTGTAATTTTCTTTGTTCCCTTGTTAGTGATTCTGTTCTCGATACTCTTTTGCAGCTTTACCCAACCTTCTGGTTTTCTTCTGCCATGACAGTATTATCCTGGGACTGGTCTATTTTTCTATAGATTTTTATAGTCCTGTGTTTTTCTTGCCTGTTGCCAGATAGATATTTCGCATGCATTTCAGAGACCGAGTGGCATGACCTTGTTTGGCTTTTTTGGATCCCTGGTCATTCTCTTGACAAAGGTTAATGTCCAGAGAATGGAAGTACTTGGAAAACTGGAAACATTATGGCTTAGTTTTTGGCTTGGCACTTCAAATATGTAAAGAGCTTGTTACAATTGTAATTGTCCTTTGGATGGTGATGGCCTGACAGAGTCCTGTGTATCTGGAAATTTAATCTTTATAGTGTAATTTTGGACTAGTCTGATTTGCTTAAGCCTGGGCAGATGTTTCCTGCCATCTAGTCACAACAGTGAGCCTGTGTGCTGGGAATCAGGGATGGGACAGGGGGTGCCCCCATCCTGCCCTGCACAACTCCCCCAGTGCTGCCTGAGGATGTCAGGTCAGCTCCATCTCATCCTGCCCTTTCCCCCAGGCTTTTGCCCTCTTAACTGGGAACAAGTCATGCTGTAACTGCTTGTTGTGGCCCTGCCATCTTCAGCTGTGTGTGTGGATGCTGCCAGCTGGGAATGCACTGTGGCTGACTTGCCCCCATGTCCTCAGGATGGGTTCTGGGACCTGGTCCCAAAACCCTCCTGTCCATGACACAGGCACTGACACAAAGCACCAAGACATTGCTCATGCCTGCACGTGCAAAATGCTTGGTGTGACATTTTCAAATGTCATCCTTGCTGTGCTCTTACTGGTGCCAGTTTTCATGTGGTTTTGGAGAGAGTAGAGGGAAGGGGTTCTGTAGAGCAGTTTTGGAAATCCTTCCTTTGAGGTTTAGCATCTTTCCAGAGGGTTTTTGGTTTTTTCCAGTGGCTTTTGTCCAGCAAATATTTTTTTAGAAAATTGAAACAAACGTTACTCTCTGATGTGGAGCCTTATGATATTTTAAATATTCAGTGCAGTCAGTAACACTTTATAGTGACAAGGCTGTGCTTTCTGCATTTGATCATTAATGATTTATGAAAATTCATTAAATGGAGAAGCACAGTTCTCTCTCAGCTGCCGTCTGGAGCCTTCTCTCTGTGCAGACTTGAACACTTGGAAAAGTCAAAAGTTGCTCAAATTTCTCTAAAGAATTCTGTTTTCCACACACAGTCCTCAGAAAAGTATTTGTTGAGATGAGGGAGGTCCATTTAGTTTAAAAAAAACAAAACAAAACAACCCTTTTTTTTTATTTCTGGTGTGACAAACTGGAGTGTCCAGGCCCAGGAGGGTCCCATTACTTGTCTTTAGTGTTCTTTCTTCAGGGTAAATGACTTAGACCTGACAAATTTTGTCATACCTGAGCCTTTCTCATCACCTGAGAGATGTAGCTTCTCAGGGAGAGCTGCATATGGCTGTGCTGGAAAATCCTGTCACTTTGGATGGTGCAGACAGTTCTTGAAATTAATCCAAAACTTGGAAGAACTTTTGTTTTTCAGCTTCTCACTATGCAGCAAAACTTATATTACCTCTGTGTTTAATATTAATTGGGTAGTTGAGTCAATGAAAATTATATGGGTTGTCTTCTGATGATTTTATCTCGTATATCATCACATTTTGCTCCTTTACAAGAATCAGTCCCTTCTCATTGGCTTCCTCTCATCCTCTTTTTATGTTCACACAGAACTGAGAATAAAACTTACAGAAACAGAAATTACAGTTTGAGTTTTCAAATGTCTTTAATGTGGGAATAGCAATTTATCCAATTTAGATATGTTGGTTTGGAAAGTATATTAACCATCTGCCATCTGAAATATCAGGTTTGATTTGGATATTTCAATTTATGTGCCTGATATGTCCATAACCATTGGTCTCTTGGAAATGTAGGGTTTTGACTTCTCATAGAAATAAAAAAGCAGTGTAAAAGGAATATGTGTTACACATGGCTTATATTTTTAAGTGTGAATAGCTTTTACAGGAATCGATCTGTTAACAGATTCCAGTCAGTTCTTACAAGTCTGTTACACTTAGCTGTAAAATTCAATGAAGTTCTGAAGGTTTTCTTATGTGTATAATACTCTACAGATTTCATATTTAGCTTTAGATCATACCATCATTTACATTATACATTAATTAGTGTGATTGGTTAGAAACATGTTGCTGCTCCTGTCTTTTTATCAAAATGTGGCTTGAACACGATTTTCTTTGTGTCAAGGTCTCTTGTCTAGTAAAGCTCCTGTTGACAGTGAGTGAAAAAATTTCTTGAAAATCTAACTTGAGCCTGAGACAGCAGGTTCTGTGGCAGAGGGTTCTGGTTGTCTTTCTGACAGAACTTGGGGAGTATTCAGACACAGATGTCATCCTGCCAGTGGCTGCAGGTTGGATCCTCCTCTGGCTGTCACGCCAGTGCTGCTGAGCATGGCAGTCCCTGGTGTGCCACTCTGTAGGCTCCACATGCTGGCTCCAGAGGTTGTGCTGTAGAATTTTTTAGTTTGTAAATTGCTGAATCCATGTAAGCTCCACTTGTTGTCAGTGCTTTGTGTCAGTTCATGTAACTCTGAAGTTCGGATGTCGCACTGGATTTTACCCATCTGTGTGTTGTTCCACATGTCATATTCTTTCTGTGACTGCTATAGGTCAAGACCACACATTTTTTGCTTCAGTGCATTAATGATCAAATACCTGCTTTATCGACCCCTCAAGGTTCATTACTCCATCACTTAGTTATAAGCAATTAACCACGTGAGTGGATCTGATCCTTTTCCAAGCTTCTTTGTTCCTGGCTGCCATTGCCAGCAGATCATGGATAGGACGGACAGACAAACTCCCTTTTTAAAGTCCTTTTTCCTGCCACACCATTTCTTTGTGCCAGTCTTGATCTCTAACAATGCATTGGTCTTTCTTCTTTCATCACTGAGAAATCTGATCTCATAAGATTGCTGTATTACAGAGTGAAGGGTTTTGCAGAGGGTTGTTCCAAGTTTCCAGTTTGGCTTCTAGCGTGAATAGCTTCACTAGGATTAAGTTAATCTGCATGAATATTATTCTATGTCTCAGCCTCAGATCTCTGGTGAGCTCTATAAAAATAATTTTTTGTGTGGCACTCTATGTTAAAGCATTAGTCAGCCACTCCATAATACTGATAATAATACTAATCTTGAAAGAGCAGACCTTCAAAAGATCTGTGTGCACTTTCTTCTTGTTGACTTTGTTGGGAACTGGGAATACAGCATTCAGCCTCTAGGAATGAGTCCAGATGAAACTCCAGACAGGCTTTCATGCACCAGTTGAGCACTACTTGGTTGGCAAAGTTTTTTTCCTTGGTACCTAATAACCAGGTTGTCCCAGTTCTCATGAGAAAATCTCTGTTTGTATTGTCAGTGTATGAGAAAATTCAGGGTGTGTATGAAACTGGGAGTGTCCTATTGCCATGTCTGCATATCTGTAGTTGTAAAACATGATCTATAGCAGCTCAAAATTCAAAATTTGGTGGCATCCCAGGAAGTACCTAATTGTGCCTGTGCTTCATTACAAGGCTGTCTCCTTTCCTGGAATCTATTTTAGCTAATTAGTTTGAAATGTCAAAGTAGTATTTCAGATGACAGAAACATCATATATTATCATACATGAAGCAATTAACTCTTTTGACAAATATTTATTGTGGTGTCATCTTTAATTAAATCTTCAGGACTCCCAGACAGAGAGCAGGTTCTTCCAAAGAGGAGGCTTCCCAGCACTGTTGATGAGCATTTGACTGATGGGGCTTAATTGAACTCGGTACTTGAAAGAGTTGGTGGCCTTAACATAAAGATATAGACCTGACACAATTTCACAATACAGATGTCTAAAATTTTGGCAAAATCTCAAAACAATTTCCCCCTTTCAGACTGTGTCTCAGACACTGCAAATGCTTTATGCTGGAGAAGATGGATCTCCAGGATCTCCTGTTCTTACACTGGAAAGGTTTGCAGGAGAAAAGTGTTATACGCTTGTGCTGCTAAGAAAAATAATACTGAAAAACAGGGCTGTATATATATTTCTAAAAAAAAATCAATTTTCTTTTATTTAGTTCTTGGGGTTATTCATGTGGAAACATATTACAAGTGTGACTGTTTGGTTAGTTCCTCTTAAACAGATAGGTCTTGTAGGTGATGTGCCACTGAGAAATAATTCCTGACAGTCATAACTGAACCAGATAAACAGTTCTGCCAGCTCCAAAATAACATTGTAAAACAAAAGGGTTCTGCTTATCGTTTTCCATTTCTTCATGCCTGTCAAACTATTTAACTGTGCATTACTCCTCACAAAGGTTCTCTGTGTTTTTCTGCTCCTCCACTGTGGTTGTGGTTTTTACTTTCTCTGTTGCTGAGCCTACTGTGGTGCACTTCTCCACCTGTATCCTCATATATGTGTATCCTCACCTGCTAATGGTCTTCACCCTCACCCTTGCAAAGACTCTCTTTGGAAGTGCTGTGTGAAATTTTTCCCTGTTGTGGCCATGTATTGAAGTGTTCTAACATGTTGGTATGTTTTTATTTTTATCAGGCAGAAGCAGCACCAGAAAGTGGCCGAGATGTTCCCAGTGTTCAGATCAGCTCAGGGCAGCACGGCTCCGACCCCGCGGGCGGCACGGCAGCCTCACAGAGCGTGGTGGCTCCAGCCAGTGGGGTCTCAGCAGGTACCTCGGCTGCAGCTTCCTTCTTCATAAGGTAGGTTCTCTTCTTTCTGGTTTCCATGACTGCTTGTGGGTCTTCACACAGCTGGGAAGTGCTGTGTTTGCCATGGTGCTGGTTGCTGAAGGGTGGAGCTGGTCACCTGGTCATGCGTGTGGCTTTCTGCTGCCACTGGAGAGCAGGGATGGGATGGGGACACCCCAATTCTCTCTCTGGAGACCTGGACCCTCTATTGACCAACACCCAAGGAGACACGTGTTGGGCTTTGTCTAGTCCTTAATGGCCACCTTCACCACCAGTCTGCTGTTCTGTAGGTTTCCAGGGAGCAAAAGCTGAAGTAACAAGACTTTTTCACTCAGATCTAGGTAAAACAAAGATATTTTTTTATTCAGTAGCATGACCTATCTGTCCAAATAAGTTTTCCATGGTTGTTAGAAACAGCTGAAACAGTTGGACATTATTCTAGCAATAGCCCAGAACAATATCTTTTTTTTCTATTCTGGTGTCCTATGACAAAAATATGTTAGTTTTGTTTGGATGTTTGTTGTAATTAGCAATGTTGATTAAATGTAATACGCTGTCAAGCAGATGGTATTTAAAACAACAAAACTCAGGGCTTTGTACTTGCATTCCAATTCCTTTTTTAATTCAGAACTGAACATATTTTGAGTCAATATTGAAAAGCGTATGTCTGTGAATGGCACTAAAGTAAAATTTATGCACCAACAATCCCTCGTAGAATGTAATCACAATGGTAATTGTATTGTTTCCTTTTCATTGGTCTTTAGCATGTTTTGTGTCACTAAATAAATGATGTTTACTATAAGTTACAATCTGACCTCAGAAAGAGCTCAACTTTCCAAGTTCTGCTTTTTTAAAAGAGCACTGCACAATGATAGTGTCCAATGCCTGCATATCACAGCCTGTCTGTTCACAAGAGACTGGGAAATGAGCGCCCCAAAAGCACTGTGTGTAAATTAGTGGATTGTCTCTTGTGCTGTGGGTTTGAATAAACACAGAGAAACGGTGGCCTGCTGAGGATGATTTGTTTCATTCAAAGATAGATATCTGAAATAATCAGTGGGAATGGAGAGGAAAGGTAAAGGGAGAAGCTCAGATGTCTCTTTCCTTGTTTAGTTACCTAAGCAAGGACAGATGCATCCTTTTCAAAGTATTTAGATGGGACTGCAGCACAGCTTTTTTTACTGTATTTCATATTGAGGGTATGATTTTTTTCTTAATCTGCTTTGGATATATTTCAGTGTTAATAAGGAAATGTGAAGATTTTTCCCTTTCACTGGAGAAACCAGAAAATAAAATACCTTCCTTGAAACTGAGAGAAAGAAATCAGTGCCTAATAGTATAAAATAAGACCAAAATATTTTCTCTCAGTAATGCTTTTGTCACTGGTCAGCAAAACTCAGTTCTGTTTTTATTGTCAAGTGGATATCATTGGTTTAATTCAAAGATTCTCGAAGTCAGCAGCAAGACTGCAAATGACATCATTGTATGTTGGATCAGGCCCTAATTGCTTCTCATGAATCTGTCTTTGCCTTGAGTGAATCAGAATTTTATAGCTTTAGCAGCTCTGTGATAGCTAAAACATTTTAAAACCCCATTAGTACATTGCTTATTCCCTACCCATGTTTCCTATATTCAAAATTGATTCTCTTGAATTTTTTAACTGATGGGCAGAGCTGATGGAATTTTTGTGCACAAAGCACTTCTGTTTCTTATTCTGTTGTTGTTGAAACACAAGGGAAAAAAAAAAATCTCACAAAGATTTTATGGGGGAGAGACATCCATCACTGATCCCTGGCACTTGTAAATGGGTTGAGCAGATCTTCAGGTGGGTACGAAGTTCTGTCCAGGCTGCTCCCCCAACTTTGGCATTAACCTCAGGAGAGGCTCACTCTGACATTGCTCCTTCTCCCTTGACTCTTCTGCCTTTGGGACCTCAATGGATCAAAGTTTTCACAGAGTCCTCCACCCTCAGGCCATGCACTCCTCTCAGCAGGAGGGGAAAGGAGGAGGAGGAAATCCTCAAGGATGAGTGAGAAATGACACAGATACTGGCAGAAATGGCTTTTCCAGGAGCCACAAATATTAGGATATAATCAGTTTCGGGGTTTGTTCAGTAAATGGGCTCTCAGGCCTCTTTGTTTCAACCCTTCCACTCCTGTCTGCTTCCCTCTGCACTATCCAGCCTTGAACATGTTGAGGAAGAAGGTCATTCCTGTCTTGACTCTTTTGCAGCAGTATTCACTTGTCTCTCCTTCATCTCTCTGTTCAGCTAATGCTCTCTCAGGAAGCACCTGGAGATGAAAGAAGAGTCATGGCTATAGTGTCATGCTGTAGTCCCCATTCATTAGATTTTCTGATTTTTTTTCTATACTGAAACTCCTCAGCCACTTAAAATCTGAACTTCATAGCAAGGCCAGTTACTCACATTATGCAGAGCCTGGTAGATTTTGTTCTTGTTCTCTATTGGAACGAATGAAGTTGATATATTGACAGTTGCACAGACACACACATATATTTATTTTTTTACAAATCACTGGCCTCTCTTTGACCAAGTCCACTGAGGACCTTCATATTTTACATGAGCCTTTTGTGAGAGGAGCTGTGGTTGAAAAGGAGCTTGTTAAAAGGGCTGTTTTGCCTTAGGAATAAAGTAGCTAGGCAAAAATATGCATATATGTTAATGTCCAGTGTATTTGGGTGCAGTGTTAGTTACTTTGGAAGACAAAGCCTTCACAGGGTATTGTGGAAGCTGCATCTGTGATTTCCTGAGCCACAGCAATACTAGATACAGGTTGGTTTTTTTTCCCACATGAACAAGATATTCCAATCTTACTTTTCATGAAACAGGATTCACTGTGTTTGTACAGGTCCTAGCACAATTTAGCTTTTGGGTTTTGACATGGATTCCTGGGCACATATAAATACCTTTTTCACATTAAAGCTGGAGTTTCTATTTGCTGAAATAACACTCTTACACTCTTGCTTGGGGACTGTCTTGTGCCTGGGAACAGGGATCTTGCTGGATTTTTTTGGTTGGTTGTTTTGTTTTTTGCTCTAGTTTGTTCCTTGATGAGAATCAGTTCTGTGTTTGTAAGGTCACAAACTCTGAGGACAGGACAGAGAGTTCATGTCCTCACCTGGAAAATAATAGCTAAGAGATGCAACAAAAAGGATACCTGGTCATAAGAGGTCCCCATGGTTAAAATGAGTATCTTTAAGATATTCTTTGCAGGGAATGCATTGATTTTGTTAAGCATATGTGCAGCCCGAAACTACATATTCATCCAAAGCTCTTTCTCATTTGAATGTCATATTTAATTTCTTCAAGCTTAATTATGTTCTGCTTAAAAAAAGGTATTTTATTCATTACCAAGAAATGCAGAGAAGCACTAAGTATTCAGAATCAAAGCCAAATATTAAAGACAGCAGACAGAAGCGTATTAAGAAATTAAATCAGTTTTAAGCTTTTTTCCTTACTGTGATCTGTCACAGAAGGAGGAAAGCTTTGATTAACATCTGACTGTGTCACGCAAGCAAATTGCCAGAGATTCCTCAGTGGTTGTGTTACCAGAGGACCAGAGGATTTAGCAGAAAATGGAGCAGCAGCAGGTCACTGGCAGAATGAGAAAGCCAGGGCAAAAAGCACAGCTTATGTTCATGGATGGCTGTGAGGAGACTTCCAGTTCACCCTTACATTTCAAGAGAAGTTTATTCTTGCATTCTTCAGATTTAAGAATGTAGCTGGCTTTGTCCCTTGGTGTGGCATGAAGTGTGCCTTGCCTAGTGCTCCACACTTTATACCAGTTTCCAGGTGGGTTTTTTGTGTAAGGAACCTGAACAAACTTTCTATTACTAAGGGAAAATATGTGAGATAGTGGTAGGACCCTTCTGTGGCTATGCTTGCAGCTAAGTAAATAACTGGCATATTTTGTTAAAGAGCTTAAGGTAATAACCTTTATAACAAAGTTGGGTTTTCTTGTCACGCGAGCAGTGGGGGAAGAGAGGAAATGGTGTTTCCAAGATGAGGCAGGAGAAGGGCAGCAAGGACTAGAATGGGCATGCACTTGGGAAGAGGTTAATGGGCTCTCTGACAAAAAAGAAAATACCACTCCCTTGGGAGAAGAATCAAGACCCCCAATAAATCGAAGCTGTCACCATTAACGTGCCATTTCCGCCTGCTGGTGGCTGGTGACAGTGGTGACAGTGCCTGTGCAGCTGGGTGGGGCTGTGGGGTTTGGGGAGCAGGGATCCCCCTGCCCTCAGTGCACAAGCTGGAAAGAAGATTTGAGCAGTGACAGGGCAGTGAGGAGGAATCAAAACTGATTAGAAGAAAATAACTAAGCAAGCAACCCTGAGCAGTACTGAGCAGAAGACAAACTGCATTAAGTCCCTGTTCTAAAATTCTCATCTTGTTTGATGTTGATATTTTCAAACTGGTTGGCTTAGAGGGTTGCTTTTGCTGCTGTAGGACTGCTGCCTTTGAAGTGTGGAAGCTGTATAGTGGAACTACTTTCCCATGTATCCACCTGCTTTTGTTTGAAAAATTAATCTTCCAAACATAGCACTCACTAGTTTTCAGGTTTCTAAATGATTTGAGATGTTGCTGGGCTTTGCTAGATTAAAACCATTTAAGATAATAAATCTGGAGAATCACAGTGGTGAATCGCACCCATTATCTTTCTGCTCTCATCATCCTCCTGCATGTTTGGGAAAGCTGTGTCAATTTAGGCATGATATAAAACATTGCACATGATATGCTTCTTGCAAGCAGATTTTCTTAACAAAATATACAATCTCTGAGTAATGTAATTGAACATCTGAAGAGTTAAAATAAGCGTAGTTGTCTTTTTATAGAGTCAGGATATTCCATCATATTTTAAAGCCTGCGAATTTGGATTAAAGAATCTAATTATTCACTAATGAGCAGTAATGGTACATATAAACTAAGGGTCACTATCCTATTACAGGCACCTGATGGTTCACTGATAAGCATTTGGTCATTAGATTGACCATAAAATATAGTCAATAATTGAGGTTACTCATAGAGCAGACACCTTATCAGCTTTAGGCATGGTGGGACAGCTTGTCAGTACTCTGTGTCCTGATTGTGCTGTGACTGAGCATATGATTAGGGTATTGAAGCAGTCTGTATCTAATGAAACTGCAGGAAAGGCATAGCAATATTAGCACAACCACTAAATGACTAATGTGTTTTTGTTCCAAGCCTTAGACACTTCAATTAGTTCCAATAAACTCTGATCCAGTGTAGTGGTAGGCAGAGAATTCAGATATTTTTTGTACAAGCTTTCATTACACTACTTAAATTTGTAACATTTAGGGGATGGATGAAATCTGTATGGCTTTAAATAAAAAATGGTGGAAATAATAAAGCCTGTCATTACTGGTTTTACTTAATTTTTTTTCAGTTTTATTTTTGCATCTTTTAAATTTAGAATACTGAGACAATGCCTCATGCCCGATTTAAAAGATGAAGCTGATAGCAGCAAATTAGATGTCTACATTTTGGTTTAAAGTCCATTCATGCAGTTCATGTAGGCATGTGCATATAGATCTAAACTTGGAATGTGTTCTTTAGCATTTTGTACCATATGGAACATTAGTCAAAGAGTCTCATCTTGAAAGCTTTTGTAGAGATATTGATTTTACTGTGCTTCAAACTGTTGCAAAGAAAATACCCTCAGAACCTATTATTTTATGATTTTTTTTCCTCGAGGATGCCTTAACTTTCATAAATTATTTAATATGGTGAAGGATGCAAAATGCCTTTTGTCTTCCTGAACTGCTGTTCAGGCTTCTCTGATGCGACCTTGGAAAGTAACCATAGAAACATGTTAAAAGCATCAACTGAAAATCAGTAGTTCAGTTTGACAGTGATGCAAATTCTTTGAAAGAAGATTATGATGTATTAGGAACACTTGAGGCATATATTACTGCTAACCTGTTAAACCTGATTATTCCATGACTATCAGTACTTTCAGAATTTAATGCAGGGGAGAAAAGCAAAAAAAAAAAAAAAGAAACACATTTTTTTTAATAAGTTGCCAGGTTTAAGATGTTTCTAGGTAAATCACTTCAGCCTGTCATTCTCTGTCCTGTTAAAAGCAAGAATTATATTTCTGCTAAGCTCATAATGTAATTCACAGTTCCCTGTATTTAATAACTGTAAACTTCTGCCCACTACCATGCTGGGGTGCACAGGTATCCTGGCTTTGTGCAGAGCTGGCACAAATTAAATCTCTGATAATATTAATAACTGGGTTATGAATAAGTAGTAGTTCATCAAAAGGTGAAGAAAATCTGTGATTCATTGGATCCTGAGTTAGAGATTTTTGTGCTGACCTGTGATAGTTAAGCTAGTGTGTGAGGCTGAAACAGAAATCTGTGCTATAGTTGCAGGTAAGCACAGCAAATTCTTGATGAATCGTGGGTCAAGAGAAGAAGCAGAGTAACTGTTAAAGCTTCCACAGTAAACACAACCCACAACCAAGAAATCCTGTGTTAATGTGATGTGGGAAAAATTAATTTGGACTAGTTAAGTTACCTCTGAAAGTGGGGTACCAGCCCTTCCTAATTAGGGCTGCTTTGCTGGCAGATACATTCCAACCCCATGGCTGTTTTGTCCCTGTTTCACAGTGCCATAGCAATATGATAGGAGCTGCAGGGCTCCTCAGGGATGTGATGGCTTGCTGGCATTAATGCAGCCCAGCAGCCCCTCAGTGCACCATCACTTCTTTGTTAAATGCCCCAAAAAGCCCCTCTTTCTCTTGCTGCCGTTTGGTCACTGCTCAGGAACGGTGGCTGGGAAATTTTCAGCTTGCGGGAGAGCTGTGGATGTGCAGATGAAGTGGAGGATCCAGCTGTTTCAGGGGCAGCCAGATACATAATTAATGTTTTCTCCTTAATGAGCCCTGGGTTTAGAGTAGAGGACTGGAACAGCCTGATCCTGCAGTGTGTTCCCCACTGGTGGGGTTGGAGAGGGGGTGCCCTCCTGTCCCTTTTCCTCTCTGCATGGAGCCAGGGAGAGCGAGACAGCCTCATGCAGGTGTGCAGGGGGAGCAGGTGTCACCAGGGGCTGGCCTTGTCTCACCACTGCCATTCTATGCTGCTGGAATGTGGCTGCTCCCTGTCCCCGGAGAGCCCCGCATGTATCACAGCATGGAGATGGGGCAGGGTGTGAGGCTTTGTGCAGTATCTTGTATCACTTAGGGCAGCTTAAGCTTTCCTAGTTGCTGTGGCAGCATAATACTGCCTATAATTAAGGACAAACAAAGAGTGTATGCTTTAGGTATATCCCATTTCACGTTAGCCCGTGAGGAGGATAAAATAGGAGATAAGCCTGAATTTATTAGGCTTTGTTCTTGGAAGCACAAATGACTCAGGACAGTGTGTTTAACAGCAGAACATCATTACTGGGTTCACTACTAATACAGCATCATGCATTTATACACTGCATTATTGGTGTGTGGCAAGGCAGGCTCCCTGCTAGGAACAGCTCATCTGTGATAGTGTGAGACTGGGTGGGCAGAGATGAGGCCCTGAGCTGTAGTTCAGCCAAGGGAGAGGTGAGGAAATTGGAGCAGCTGAGAGAAGAGGGAAAGTAGAGTTTGAAGATGAACAGTGCTGAGTTAGAACACTATGCAAAGCATGAAAAGGTCCCAGAGGCCAACAGGTCTGTGGTCAGGGTATGCCTGTTGATTTAGAGAGGTGAGGACTGAATGATCAGCCAAGGTGGAGAGCCCATGGTGAGGGTTTGACACTCTCAGAGGGAACTGGGTGGTGACCAGATGAAGCAGGACTGGGCATCTGTGAGTCACTGCCTTGGAAGATGAAGCTCCTGTATGGAGTGTTAGGGATCATGGTATGGGAGAGCAGTGTCAGAGAGATGCTTGGAAGGAGAAGCCTCTGTTGGATAACACAGGCTGTAGGACCTGAGTGGGAGCAGGTTGGACTGTGCAGGAGGTGGCAGAATAAAGAAACGAGGATGCCAACCAGATTGGCAAGAAAAATGAAGAGGCTGTGAAAAAAGGAGGGGAAATGGATCTAGTAATGTGGGGACGATGTGATGAGGTCAGAATTTTGGAGAGGATGTTCTAGGTCTTAACTCCAGCTTGAGAGCAGAAGTAGAATTGGGGTACAACAAAGCACTTCCAGTGTTTTCTGCTGACCAAATATCTTAAAGATATTTATAATCTGAGGCCACACCTGAGGAGGGCTGATTTTTGTCAGTCCTGAGTGCCTTCATGAATGATAATACAAGAGGTTTTGGAGCAGCAGAGGCTGCTCTTCTAGGAGGTGTGGTGACTTTTTGAGCTGCTGTAGGTGGTTCAGTGTAGACAGTGGTTGCAGCACTTGGATTAGCTGTATATACTGAGGCACTCTTGATGCCTATGAGGAAAAGAAAAGAATAATATAAAGCAGATGTGCCCACAAGTAAGGGAGAATCTATGCCTTCAGAGCTACCAAGGTTTGCATTTATTTATCGGGGTAAATAGTGATCAGTGGATTTCAAACTAGGAAAAGGTCTGAAGTCTTGACTGGAGTCATGCAGATATTTCTTCTTACTTTGTCCTCTCTTGGATCTTCTGCTCACCTGGACTTAATATTTTCTCCCTTTATTTTAGTTGTCTCTGTTTTTTTTTTTTTTTTGTTTTTTTTTTTCCCCTGTATGACCCTTTCTTTATTTTCTCCTTTCTCCCTAGCTGAATGCACTTGATTATTCTGTTTTCCTGAGTGTATGGAATCTCACTGCTGCCTAGCTACCAGAGTCTCTCTTTCCCCTTGGATTTTTCCTTTCTTTCTACCCTTCCTAGCTTGTCAAGAGGAGCACTTCTCCTGCCTCCCCCTCAGCCCAGCCCTCCCAGTCTGCCTGCTTTTTTGGTTCCTGGACTCCTGAACACCAGCGCTTGCTCTGACTCCGTTATTTGGGGCTCCTCAGCTTGGCAGCAGTGGCAGCTGCACTGGTGGTTGTTCTGCAGTGGGAACGGAGCATTCCATAGGTAAAATGATAATGGTGACTTTCCTGTGGGGATGTAATTTCACAGTTTGCACCTGTTTTGAAACTTCATTAGTGACTTCCAGGCTCTTCCAAGAACAAATTTAACTATTTTAATACCATTGTCAAGACAGATTTAGCAGGTGAAATACTTTTAAATCAGATTGGTAGTTAATTGAATATTTAGTTTTGGTGGCCAACTTGGAGTCACTCTAACATTCGGTTTATGGTGTGCAGGATGTGGTTTGCAGGGCAGATGGACTTTGAAGTGGCACTGTCTCTTTTCAGAGCTGAACTGCTGTGCTTGCTTGTGCTTGTCGCAAAACAAGACATCCCACATTATCATTTATGACAAAAAATAAAATGTCAAGCCAAAACAATGTACCAGCACTATAGCTGCAGTGCTTGATCAACTGCAGGATTACTCTGATGCTACTTTTAAATTCTCTATGAAATACTGAATTTTGGCTTTCTAAAGCTTCCTTCATCCTTCCTGCTGGAGTATGGAAGATGTTTCTTTTGGCAGGACATTTCAAAGAGCAGTGTCTCGCTCATCATTAGTGCTGCTATTAGGTTTGCTTTCTGCTTTGCTTGGCTTTTTGTGTCCTCAGTGTTGGAGCTCACTTATTAACAACCACTTGCCGTCTGGAGGAAAGGACTCAATGGATGTTAATCAGCATATAATAAATCTAATCTAAATGTTATTAGTGAAGCTTTCTGGACTTTAGGCAAGCTTCAGAATATCGTTTACTGATGTGTCTCAAGCAGGTCTTCAGGAGTTGCTCATTTTTACTGAAATTTAAAATTACCATCTTTGGGTCAGAAATAGTCAGATCTCTCCATCTGCAGTGATGGAAAAACATGCATCTCAAATTTTCCTTCTAAGTGCTATTTTGAAGGGTGATGCAGTTATCAGCCTGTTATACCTCTGAGAAGTATCACTTCAGAGCTGATGTCAGTTAAATAAATCATAGTAACCCTGGGTTTAGAAGCCCATGTGTCCCTCCTCTGTTTAAAAATACTCCTTGTGTAGGCATACCACTTCTGGACTTGGACGATTTCCACTGCATCATTTAGTGCTGTCATTGACCATTTAACTCACTAAGAGTAGGAATAAGTAAATGCCCCCCTGAGAAGTTATTTGCTTGGCAGTATAGGTGTCAAGCCTATGACTAAGCATCTGAAATAAAACCCAGCTGAAGTGGGAACGGATCCTGTGCGGATTTTCTAGATGTGCAATAAAATACGGAACTGAGGGAGCTGGAATTGATGAGAAAGGTATATCTGTGGGGATGGTGTTTTGGGTCAAAGGAAGGTAACGGGAAAATATAAACCACCTCAGAGCTTTTATTGTAAAGAAGGCATTATATTCACAGATGCTAACTTGTATTCGGACTGCTATATGCAGTTAGGAACATGGAAATACTGAATTCTCCCCTCTTTTGGTCCTTCTCTTTCCTGTCAGATATATTTCTTAATCTGGTGTTTCAGACAAACCCCTGTTAGTCATGTAATGTACTTTGTCTCTCCTCCTTAACACTTGAACATACATCTACCTCTTCCCTGGAGCAGCCTGAATGAGCAGAATTATTTTTGTACACCAGGAGCTGATACTACAAAGCAGAATTTTAAGGAATTTATTTTACTGTTACTTCAGTAGTGAAGGGGTAGTTAGCACCATTGTTTCAGTTGCATTACTTTGTTGTTTTAAAAATGTCTTTCTTACTTTCTCTTGACGGAATACAAATGAGACTAGAATTCTATTTTGCTCAACCTGACTGTTTCATGCATCTGTGTCTCCCTGGCAAATAAGTCCAACTGTTTTTTGCCTAAGGAGTGAGCTTAGATTGATGTGGTTCTGCCTGCTTAGCTCAGTTAGCTCATGAAACAGAGTGGGGAAATACAGCTACCTGAATGCCAGCAGTATTTTCAGTACATAGCTATCTGTGCAGTGTGCAGCCTGGGAACTGACATATTTCTGTATTAGGTGTTGACAGTCTTGCTTACTTAAAGATTAACCTACACGAGTTTTCAGCAGTTTGTCATATGGTACAGCTGTAAACAGCGAGTGTGGAAGTGCAGCAATATGTTCATCTGTTCCTGCTTTGTTTAACATCATTAGTGAGCAGAGCTGGAGATGGTATATGGCAGGCTGCTGTGACTAGATGTTATTCTGAGATATATATACAAAAAATAAGCTCCTGAACACTGGTTCTGGCTGCCGAAACAATGTTCTTTGGCCAGGAAAATGTCTTAAAAATGTCTACAAGCTGAAGAGAGCATGGAAGTGACAATTTTGCAGCAGCAACCTCATAAGCTGCTGGTTTGGGAGAGCAGGAAAGATGGTTGGAGTGCCATACTCAGTGCTCGTGAGGATCTGCCCTTTGGTGTTTCTTAAACCTGGGGAAAAGTTACAGAGAAGTGTGGTGAAAATTTTGTCTTGGATACCTGTATGCAAATTGCTTGAATACTTGAAGATGGGCTAGATTGGTTGCTTCTGTTAAATTAATAAACTGCTGAGTGGAGGGACCACCTCTTGGGTATCTACAGCATGAGGGAGCTCTTTTGATGTCAGGAGTATCTTGCAGGTTTGTTTTAGCTTCTCATCTTCTGGAGATTGTTTTGACTTTATCCCAAAGTGGCTTTGCTTGGCCTTTCTCTGTTCTGTGCCTGAATTCAGGTGAACCTTGATTATTGCTCACTGATGCACAAAGCCTTTTTATTCCATATTTTATGAAGTTGTGAATAGAGTTGGGGGCAAGCAACAAGGATGGGCAGAAATCAAGGGAACCTGACCTGTGAGGAGAGGTTGGAAGGACTGGGAGTTCTTAATTTGAAAAGAGAATACTGACCAGGGTGTAGTGGTGGTTTCAGATAGCAGCTGCTGCAGGCAAAGGAAATAAACTCCTCTGCATGTCTGTTGCTGAGGAGGGGAGAAAATAAGGAATGGGAGACATGAGATGTGAATTTGCTAAGAGTAAGAGTAGTTAAAAACTGTCTAGTGAAAAACTGAGACAATGATCCTAATATGTCAACACTGCTGATTTTTATTTCTGCCTTGCTGATTTTAATAAGAGATAGTAAGAGAAAATTACAAGGTCAAAGTGAGAGGCTGAAATTCAAGTCTGAATTGCAAGATTATGCTATGTGCATGAGGGAAGGCATGAACTTTGTCTCGAATTGGAGATACTTGCTCTCACAGTGTTGGTGAGGTAACATCCTTGAAATATTAAATGTGGTTTGACATTTTGGAATGTTTCAGAATAATGGGTTTCTATTGAGACTTTATTACCCTCACCCATTATAAAAATGCCATTGTTTGAGGCTGTGCATTGTGATCCAGATGAACTAATTATTTATTGAGGAAGGCAAAACACAGAAATAAGGAACATTAATTGTTTGTTCTTCCTGGCAGTGCTTCTCAGCAGCATTACTGGGACAGCTAAGAAAACAAAGTTTTGGTGCAGAACTTTTGTAATGTTATGAAATGGGGAAAGTGTTTATGTCCTCCAGAAGTTGTACATCTATCACAAGAACCTAGTGAGCTTGGGGGAGGAAGAGACCCTACCCTCAAAATTTATCATGTGCTTTATAAGTGGCTCCTTGGACTAAAGTTACTCTAAAAATACAAATGGTGCCTGTCCTTTCCAAACCTTCATGATGTACTTACACATTCCTGGTTTTCTCTTTAAAAATATGTTTTCTTAAAATCACATTTTGCTTTCCAAGGTGAATGCTGTTAGTGGGAACAGATGCCTTGCTGGTTTTTAATTTTACTTGGGGTTTTGGGTAGCAACTGATTTTTTTTTTTCATTGTGCTACCTTTCTAATTTTTGAACCACAAATCAAACAGCAATATCAATAATGAAAATAATAATGCCAACCAGGTTTATCCCATGAGTTGTGGAAGGCCTGGGACAGGGTGCTGGAGGATGTATTGTAGGACATCCGTCTATTTGTCCCTGTTTTGATGAGTGATTAAGGAAACAATAACTGGAACTGCAGATAGGATGACAGGCTGTGACTTTCCCACTGCTTCCTTTGGAACTGGTTGACAGCAGGAAAAGACTGGGATATTGGTTATGAGGGGGGATTTATGCCTTGTTGAGCTGAGAACTGGGAAAATTTGGGAAAGCTTTGCTTCAAAGTTGACTGGTTCTCAGTGTAAGCCTGCATTCATAATTTTCCAAACTTAGGAGATGGCTCAGAATCAATATAAAAATCACTTACTTGATGTCTGTCAAGGTCAAACCAAAAGTCTTGAGTAAGCATACTCGTGCAAAGTCCAAAGTTCAGGATATTTAAGGCTTGGACTGTACACTTGTTTGGCCTTGACCCTTTCAGTGAAGCCTTTCAGCATTCTCACAATATGAGTAATGATAGTGATCTCTGAAAGATAAGACTAGCTAATAACACTAAAACTGTTAATATTTAATGAGTCATGGTGAAATGGATGTGCAGAAATTTTCTTTTATTATTCTTGTCAGTGGAGCTTAATAATGGGAAGCAGGACTCCCAGTTCTGTCTTGTGGCAGTTTGTCCATAAATGTACTGTGTCCATTAAGTCCTCTGCCTTTATCTCAGCTGGTCCATTTATAGTATGTCCCAAAGTACATTTCATTTAATTTCTCTCTTGCTTCTGAAGGTTAATAAAATCCACAAAGTTTTAAGCAAAAATTTTGTAACTTTGTGTAGTTATGAAAGTTTCAAATCTAATTTTCTTTTCTTTTATTTTTTTTTTGTGGAGAAATTGCGTTCAGAAGGAGTCCTTTAGGGATTTAAATTGTGCTGTTTACTTTCACAGCTATAATGTGCAGAATCTGTGCAGGGAGTGTAAGCTAGAAGCAGCTTGCTGTACATCAGAATATCTGAAATGTCATGCTAACAATATAGGCAGAATTTAAAATTAAAAATGAGCAGGCTTTGTAGCTACTGTTGTTGCACAGTGTTGTTCCCTTGGTGCTGAGCATTATGTAATTGATCTGGCCATGGTTTTCCTCACTGGTCTCATCCATGCCTGGCAAAAAACCCAGTAATCTGTAAATCGTGTGGGGGAAGGAGCAGGTTAGAGACTGTCCCTTGTCATTTGATATTTGAGTGCCCCTGCATGTGCCATATATTAGTTTTATTTTCTACCGTGACGCCTAGCTATGAGGAAAGAATTCTCCAGAGCGTCTTAAAAGACATCTTCTATTAAAGAGGGAAAGAGTTAAGCAAAATGCAGACAGTAGATCTCACAGCTGGAGGTAAAAACAATATACATGGATGTCTCTCATGCTTTAATTGGAAGAGAAGTGTAAGAGTGTGGGGCCTAGTTTCCCTTGTAAGAGTGTTTTGTAGAAGAGTGGTTGTGAAGGCTGAATGGGAAAAGAGTAGATGGAAAGTGTAAAACTCTGTCAGAGCTATGAAAAATATTTGGCACGTGCCTGGAGAAACAATTGACTTAAATTTTGTGTAGAATTCCCTAAAGGTCATAATTTTCCCTGTGAGGAAACAGAAGTTAATATTGAACAAGGTCAGACAGCCCATTGTGGTGCTGAAGGTGTGTGTGAGGGCCTCCTGTGCAAGATTAAATTTGAGAAAAGTAAGCAGGTCAGGCAATGGACATGGCACCAAATTAGGCTCACTGCAGAAAGTGATCTGGCATGAGCTTGAATGCTGTCTTCCTGGTGCTGGGTGAAAAGGGCCCAGTTTAGGAGAGCTTTTCCAATCCTGTCTCCATGGAACAAATTCCCCCTGAGAAAAGGAATTCTGGAGAAAAGAAAAAGCTGAAAGCTTAACCAAAAACTTAAGTGTAAATTCAGAAACGTGTTGTTGGCTAAGGAGTGCAGAAACTGGACTCTGGAGCGTCTCAGGACTGGCTCCATGTAAATGCATCCTCTCATGAATTTTACTGAAGTAAAGAGGTTTTTGAAGTTTGATTTTGTTTGGTTTATTTGGGCCCATGTCCAGACCATCTTGGCCTATATTTTGGCCTAATGAGTAGGTGGCTGAGATGCCACCAAGTGTATTGCTTGTTCTGCAAGAAGCACATAGGGATTGATGAGTGTTTCTGTTGTGCTCTTTGCCTGGACCTGTCCAGGAGCTCAAGCAAAGCATGTGAAAGGGGCTGCCCAACTGGATTTTTGTTAGAAGAACTGACTGTGCTTTTTATAGCAGCTGAGGATGACAATTACTTGAATTCATATTCAGAGTCTACAGTTTGATAGTGATGTTTTGTTTTGGCTAAATTGCCCTATGCTTTCAATTAGATCCTTAACCTTTCCCTTTTAGGAAAAAAAACCCAGAACAACAAACAAAATCAAACCACGTTAGCTGTTTGATACTGCTTTTGCAAGTTGTCTGTGGTGTTCCAGCTCCAGAAATAACCTTGTTTTAATGTCAGACAAATCTATTCTTACATTCAAACACAGAGAGGTTGTAATTAAGCTTTGTGTACTGTTACCTGACAAGAGATGCTTTTTAAGTGTGAACCACACACATCATTATTAGTGCAGTTGGCCGGTTGCCCATCAAAGCACTGATTATTTTCTACAACAGCTACTCCAGTTCCTCTGCTTTCAGTTTCCTGTTATCTCACATGGACATCAACAGTCCCTTTGCCAAATTTCTTAGTAAAGTCATCGCCCTTCAGACTCACAGGAAGAGGATTTATCAGCACTACAGCAGTTAATTGCTTTAGGTAGCATATGCCACTGTCCTTTGAACAGTGGAGGTGCAGGAAGGTCACACACTGTCAAAGTGAACCAGTTTGAAAGCAGTTCTGTCTTGGTGCAGAAGTTAAGGCAGTTACTAACAGATTGAGAATCTTGGATCTGCTTATCAAAATGTCCCAAAAATGTGCTACTGAGGTATTTTGAGAAATACTACACTTCTAAAAAGTGGCATTTTCTGTTCATTTTTTCTATGCTTTGCTTAGCTTGGCCTTTTTGGGTGCAGTTACTCATTGAGTGTTAGTGCTTAGTTAGCTGCTTGAACACACAATTCCTGAGTAAATTTGTCCTTTGTATCTCATTCTCTTTCATGTATGTTTCCCAGAGGAGCCCCTTCAGCCGGATCTGTTGCAGGAGTAATTATTTCATCAGGATTTAATGTATATCTTGATTGCACTTTGAAGACATTCTCTTGAGGAGTTTTTATAATTTCAGCAAGGGATCATAGCATGTAAACAAGAAAATAAACATTATCTTTCATATTAATCAACAAGACGATTAAATAATAAGCAGGATTGTTAATTGGTACTTGGAGATAGATGCTAATGACTGTCTTGAGTTCCACAATGACAGTACCAACAGGTAGAGACTCTTTTCTGCACAGTAAAGCTGCATATAATTTAGGAGGCATTACAGTTTTAATGTGCAGCTGCAACCACAGTGAAGTTGTGCAACTGTGTTCCCAGTGTCCTATTTCAGTGTATGTTTTCATACTGAATGAAGTATTAGCAAGGGGGTTTGAGATTTAGGCAGTTAAACCCATTCTCATTACCACCAAACCCTTGAGGTTCTGTATAACCCCATGCTTGTGGTATTTTGCTTCGCTGTGGGATGCAGTTCCTGCTGGTTTCAGGATGCAGTAGGAGTCAAAAGCTGCTTCTTTCCTCAGAGGCAAAAGTCCAACTTGTTCCTCAAAGGACAGTGGCTTTGGGCTCCCTCTGAGTTTGGAACTAGAGCCTCATTTTTTTATCACACGTATCTTTGTCTTTTTCTAAATAGTGTAGTGTTTATAGAGGGAGAAGGAAGCGTGTAGGGGGTCTGCATCTCTAGAAGTTGAAGTAAAAAGGTTCAGGAGTTTAACACACAGGTTTTGGAATATAGAGAAAAGGACTGGGAATTTTTGAGTGTTGAGAGTCCTGCTGTTGTACTAACTAGCTGTCCAATTTTGACTCAAGTGTCCAGTTTTGACAATCAAAAACAGCCAGTACTTTTTACTGTTGCTCATTTGAAGCCAATAGTGCAGCTGGAAGAAACTGCAGCCTTTCTGCTCTTGGTGTTAATTTTTATTCCTAACCTGCAACAAATACAAGCAAAGGAACAGTTTCCCTCTCTGATCAGCTTACTAAGCCCGAGGCTGCCTGCCAATGATGACAAGATCTGTAGCAAGGTTGGGGTTCTAGATTTACCCTTAATTCATTCTGACAGCAAAACACTGCCTTGGTTCCTCCATAGTCTGTTGCTTATAAAACTTCACAGATGCTAGTGCCAGTTTGATCTCACTGAAAAGTACTTGGGGATCTTGGGCTGAAAGACATGATGAAAGTATAAAGTAGTCATTGTATAAAGATACTAATTTGTATGAAGTGACAAGCCCTTATATTACAAGCATGGACCAGAAGAGTGGTGTGTCCCCAGAAGACCTGCTGGCATCAGTAGTGTGGTCTGGGCAAGTCCCCAGGTGCTGGCAGTGGGACACCTTGTGCTTTTGCTGCCTTAACCGGCATTCAAAGCAATGCTAAAAGGTACCAATTTGGATGCTTTTATGATACTTACCTGTGGATGGACTGTCTACTGAGAGTCTCAGGTCAGCTCACATGTGTCTTTTTCAGGTGTTAAAGCTCTTGTTGACTTTGAGAGAACTGAGATTTCACCCTCATTGCCATGCCCAGTTGCCCAGCATGTGCTTGCTAACATACATATTTTGTTCTGCTTAAAATAATCACTCTGCAGGGTGAATTTTATTTTCCCATGTGGGTTTTGATGTAGGGAAGAATTTCTGTTTTGGTTTCTTGCTATATTGTTTGGTGCTGCTGATGGGGAATAGCAGAAAAAACAGATTATGTTCCATTTTTATTCACAAGGAAGAATGTTACAATTTTAATTGTATGTTCTAATTTTTCCTCCTTCATCTTTTATGTTTTGAAATTATACATTTAAAAAACAGGATCATTATCATTCAACACATTAAAGTGTGTCTTTTAAATAGCTTTCCATTTTTATGTGAAAGAAAGGAATTGGGGAGGAAAAACCAATCTGTCTTGAAGGAAATTTTCTGTTATCTAAGGATTTTCTGTGCAGCCAACAGGAGAGGATCTTGAGCTCAGCTGACTTGGAGTGCAATCCTCTGCCTTGAGTAACTTGTAGAGTACAAAGAACCACTTTCATAATGTTATCACCAGCAAAGTCCATCTGGTTCTGCCAGTGACAAGGGGATTATTTCTGCTTTTTATTATGTCAGTGAGATGTTAGTTTTTTAGGATTCAGATGTCAGGCTGTTGGGGGAAAGAAGGGC
This sequence comes from Parus major, assembly GCF_001522545.3. Taxonomy (NCBI): domain Eukaryota; kingdom Metazoa; phylum Chordata; class Aves; order Passeriformes; family Paridae; genus Parus; species Parus major. Next base: position 52,714,205 of record NC_031774.1, read on the forward strand.
AAGTTAGATTATAATTGAAATTCTGTTGCTGGAGAAATAAACTGAATATTTTGCCAGTAATTTTTCTACCCATGTTTCTTTTATTAGTGTCCTGGTGGCTTGTCCTTATGAAATCAGATTAGAATGCAATGACCTGATTTGTTAACCAGACAATGAGCATCTGTTTGTCTGGTTCCGATTCCTGTTAACACCTAAGTAACATTTTCCTTTCTTGCTATTACTTTTATACAGAGCAGCACAGAAGCTTAACCTGTCTTCGAAGAGAAAGAAATACCATCCACCCCTGCCACACACACATGACTTCTCTATTTATGCTACTAACTTTAGTGGCATCCTGCAGCTCTGTCCTCCCCCAGCACCACCATGCCTTCTGAGAGCTGTGTCCAAAATCAAGGACAACCCTGGCATTGGAAAGGTAACTGTGGATTTCAATATTTTAAAATATTTTTCTAGACAAATTTTAATTGGGCTGGAAGCTTGTGGCCTAGAACAGAGCTGGATAGACTCAAGAAAAGGGTCTTGGGATAGAGAGAGAGCCATATTCATTTGAATGTGCCTGAGTGCTGTTGCCTCCTGCGCACTCTGCAATGAGTAAGAGACAAAATTTCCTTTGACATCCAAGTGCACTGGTCCAAACCCAATGCCCATACAGGCTTCAGCTGTGGAAGAAGCAGTGTCTGTGTTGCTGGCAGGACTCAGGCACTGGTTGTGTCTCTCTGCTGAGGTTAAGAAGATATGCTGAGGAGGCTTTGTTTCCATCTGCTTCACATGTCATTGTAAGGGTATGGAAATGGAGTAGCAGTCTTGCCAACTTAGAAAATGCAGCATCTTTGAAATTGAAGAATTCAAAGTTTATCTAAAATTAATTAAAATACAGCCCAATTACTTAGAGCTTTATTCATATTTATAACTGTTTAATCAACGACACAACAGAGTCTGAATACTTATTTATATAGCCTACAAGAGATTAGTGTTTGAAGATAGAATTGAAGTATGTAATGTGCACAGGAGAGCTAAATTATGCACCCAGAGTAACTATACAAATCAGCATTAACATAAAGAGTTTGTCAGCCTAAATACCTGGAGCTGACACTTGCTCACTGAGAATACTCTGTATTTCCTAACTGGGTTTGTGCTTAATGGAAAATAGAAGAGTAATTTGGGCTATTTTAAGCAGGTGGAAAGTCACAGAGGAAAATGGATTGTTTTTTTTCTCCTGCTTTTCCACTGTCTTAAAAAAGAGGTTGTAATGATGGAATACAGTAAACCTGGCACAGTAATTTAGACATTCCCAGGTGGAAGAGGGTTTGCTAAGGAATGTCCTTTCTATGTGTGAGTTTAAACAAAACCCATTTGTTGTGCCTGGTTTTTTTTCTGTGAGACTTAGTGCTTGGCCATGGCACCAGGAATAACAGGGAGCATGGTATTTCTGAGACACTTGCCTTAGAAAGATCTTTAGAGTATGATTGTATATCCTTGTGCCTACAGCTCAATAAAACTGTCTGTGCACTTGTGTGCCTGCAGCTGTGTGTAGCCAAGAGACTTCAGCCTTTTTCCTGTGCTTTGAGGTGGCTGGAGGAACTTCCCAGCATGACTTGTACCTCATGACAAACACTGGTTTATCTGGTCTCTTCAAACAGATTAACAAAGTCTGTGATCAAGTGCATGATTCCAGAGGGCAGGAGGTAATATAATATGCCTTGGGTCATGAGCTCTACCTACTGTTCTCATTAGTGAGTAGAGTGGGGAACTTTGCAAGGAAAAGCTTCACAAGAATTCCAAGGATATGGCAGGACCCTGATCAGCTCAGCTGCGGGAGCTCTTCCTCCAGCACAGGATGGCTGTCTGTTGACCCTCAAAATGTCTGTTATTTAGCTCTCAGCTGAAACATTAAAAACATAGAATCACAGAATATCCTGAGCTGGAAGGAACCTACAAGGATCACAGAGTATTGAAGATTCTGTTTGTGTGATTCTTGGGGATGGTCCTCTGCAGGGTCAGGAGATGGACTCAATTCCAACTCAGCATGTTCTGTGAATCTGTGAGGGTTCCAGCTGTGTCCTTCTCACCAAATACTTTTTGACCACAATTTGGAAGAATCCTATGCTTTTCTGGAAAAGATAACAGCTCTCTGCTAATTGAATCAGCCCTTTAGTTCTTGAGTTAAGATTTAGAGCATCCAGATGATGATGGGGTAGGCTAGTTACCAGTTTTAATGCTCCTCAAAATCCAAAGGAGTAATTTCTGGAACACAGTGTAAGATATGCAGTACCTACTTACTAAATGTGTCTAAACCCATTCCACTTTTGCAACTTTATGAATATCAGGGTTTGCCTTAAAAAAACTCCTCCAAGAATAAAGCTTTTTAAAATAAATTAAAATAATTAATTAAAATAAATTAAAAAATAAGCTTTGAAAAAAAAATTATGAGTCAGCACAAATGAAATTTCATGTCTGAATTCTTAGAACTTGTGATCCAAGGAGAAGTGTCACTCCTCACTACCTCTGTACTCCTCTGTAGGTGTTCTTTAATACTAAAAATTCATAGTTTCACCTTTTATGATCAATGCCAAACAGCCTTTGGTAGCGTTTAGCTCACTATGCATTAGCATTCTCCATTATTTCCTACTCATCAGCTTCTGCTGATCAAGATTTACTCAGCTGGTGTCTCATGATGAGGGTGACAGGAATAAAATAATTACATTTCTTCCTCACTGCTTTAAGTATCACAGCAATAGAGAGAGCAGTCAGTAAACACTGGCAGTTCTGCTGTGGTCCTCTGTTAACGTCAGTCTCTCTTCTAACAGCTTTTACTTTACACTCCTCCTGGTTATCATTTCCCTCAGCTTTTTCTTGCAGCCTGTCCAATAATGAGTATAAGATAGACATATGGAACAGAATCACTGATGAATTCTGGAGTCACTTTTTCCTACCACAGCATCTGTGGCTATGATTGGTACTCTGTGGTTTGGGTGATCATTCCCATGTCAGCAGTGTCCCTCACTATTACTGTGTGGTTACAGTGGGTTAAGCAGCTGGTGAGGCAGCCTTTTCCTCCCTCTCCTCTGAGAAGTTGTGTGAGAATGAAAAATAGAAGTAACAAACTGGAAACCCATGCAGTGTCCAGGATGCTTCAATGAGAGGAATGTGCCTCCCATTATGAAAAAATGAAGAGATGAATGATATGCCAACTATGCCAAAATACTATTTATTCTCCGTGAGTAGTGCCTGAATACTACAGTGACTAATTATTGTTTGTACTGACACAATCTGTGCAGTCCCATTTCTCTTGTAAATCCACTGGAAGCTTAGAGTAAAGTACATGTTGAAGCATTTACAATGGAAAGCATGACTGGCTTTCTTTATTGTCTCTGCAGTGGTAATTCTTGACATTTATTCCATCCACTGATACTCAAGGTTGGCTCAATATGTTGTAAGAGACACAGCAACAATTTGGAAAATGTGATATAACTTTTGTGGCCAACAGGGAAATTAGAGTTATTCTGAACTGGGTGATGGGCCAGTTGAATCTAAGGAACTGATTGAAAGTAGCATCTGGACTATCTTGTGTTCCTCTATGGTGTCAAGAACTGAACAGGTCCTGCCACTGGTTGTGGGACCTTGTCTTGAACATCTGAGCACAGCAGACATTTGGGGAATGGAAGAGGCTTGAGTTCCTGCTTTTCATAAGCTGCATGGCTGCAGCAAATGCAGTTAGTGTGCATTGTGAGCACTGCTGGGCGAGGCAAGAATGTGGAGAGATCATGATGGCCAGTTCTTCCACTTGCACTCAGTTATTGATTATTTGAGTCCAAGATTTAAATTTATTCTTAATTTCACATCATCATTTCCATGCATATCATCCATTTCTTCTGTGGTGAAATTGCTATATAGCTTTTATGGTTGAATACATTTGTTATTAAAGACTTGCTGCAGCAGAGAGCCCTTACATATCTTCTGCAATTTGTATTTATAGTTTCTGACTGTTTCAAGTATTCTTCTGGAAGGTGGAAAATAAATGTCTTATTAATTTCTTTACATTTCAGAAATACCAATTTTTTCTGCTTCTAATAATTTCAGCAGCAGTGTGTGGACTTGTCCTGTGATACAAATCTTTAATTAAGCCTTTTGCTTAATTTTCTTTAGTAAGACTGCAAAATGTTACACACTCTCACAGGTGCTTGCTGGTGTTGTCAACACGCAGGAATACCAAGCAGGGAAAAGTTGAAAAAAAAGCACAATTTAGAACAGTAGGTCTGCCTGGGACCTGTGTTTCATACAATCAACAGTAATAAAACTCATGCACAAAGGAAGATCCCTCTTTCAATTCAAACTGGATACTGAAAGGAATTTTGCACACTACTGATAAATGTTACGTTGCAAAATTCATAGCTTTCTCTTGAATGTGCCAAAATCAGAGTCCAAACCATTTAGTTGAATCCTACTTAAAAGGCAATGATCCAGTGCACTATGATTCTTGTAACTGAATCATTTTTGTGGTCTCTCTGGGTGTTATTAACTTTAATGTCAGAATAGTAGGAAAGACGTCTGAAAGCCATTTAATATTGTCACTGGAAAGAAGTTAGATTATGCTCAATTTCTGACATTAATGTGCTACTTAAGATAATTTATCATATTGTGGTATTAAGAAAGACATCCTTTTTACACTGGTTACTATATAGCATTCTAATGTGCTATTTTTCTTTAGCATAGTGGAAAGCTTTCTTCATGCAAAATGTTATTTTCTGGGGTGCTATTCAGCTCATTCTTTATAATACTGCATCACTTACAACAGCAACTTTAAGTGCTTGTCTCTTCCAAGGATTCTGTCAATTTCTTTAATGTTAGAATGACAGAATGCTCCTATGTGAGACAATTGAAGTGGAGCATTTAAAGAGAACCTGAATTGTCAGACATGTTTCTTGGACAGGTATACGCATGCTGCTCTCCATTTATGAGTTTAAGACATTTACTTCCATTTATGCTTTACTAAGCCATAGCTAAGGTACTGATAATATGATTTACTGATCATGCAGGGTTGTCTTAAGTGTGTTGTATCCCCCATTCAGTGGTTCTTATGATGGTTTGATGATGGATAACAAATAGGTACTTAATTTTGTCATCTTTACTACTCCTCGTTCCCTAATGACTGAAGCGTTATTTTTGATATAAGTCATGTATCACAGGAAGTTCTTGCCTATTGATTTAGGTACCACTGTATCATCCAAGGTGCTTGCATCCCTGCCAAAACACCTTGAACTGCAGAAACAAAAATGTGGAAAAGTGAGATAAAAATACAGACGTTCTTGTACTTCTTTTTTTGCTATTACATTTTTTCACCTTAAAAAAATGAAGTATTTTTCCTTCATGTTTTCTGGGAGTACAGAATCAATTCTTTTTTAGCAGAGTACAATATAGAAGTGATTTTTTTTTTCCTTTTTGTTTTAGGTTCTCCCACGGGAGCTAGATGGTCTATGCTAGCGTGGTGATTTTGCATATAAATTTGCCATCCATTGGTAGTGGCAGTATATGAAAGGCTTGTAAGAGCCACCCACAGTAAACCAATTTAGCAAGGGTTATATATCTGTCAGTTACAATTAAATCCATGAGAAATATTGGCTCTGAACTAGGACTTCCGTAATTTGATTTACACTGTAGTTGAAAAATAAGTGATTTTATTGGAAAATGGTCTTTATTCAACGGAATGTGAATTCTTTGTAATTTCTTGGTGAGAAATCTTAATTCAGAATGGTGGGTGTCTAAACACAGTTATTTAATTAACCTGCTGTTATACGCCATTTTGTGAACATTGGACAAAATTAACTTCCTGGCTGCACGATGCCTGTCAAGGATGCGTGTTTCTAGGGAATATTTAGTGTCCATTCAAATTTGTTATAATGACATTTATTGCTAAAGACCAAATTGCTTGTTCATTTAGGGATTATGATACTGCTGTAATGCAGAATATGACCAGCATTTTTAGAATGGATTCCAGTACAGTGCCAGCACCTTCCCAAAATACGGACAGACAAAGTCAGAGTTTATTTTAGTAAGAAAGGCTTCAGCGCATGTATTTTAAATTTTTAAATGCTTTTTGATCCATTACTTTTATTTTTTTCCTTCTCATTATGTCTAGTATGAAACTTGACAACTATATAAGCATCAGATGCTAACAAAGCGTCACTACAAAAACATAAACACTGCACATCCATTGATTTCCAAGGAGGTACCATATGTTACAGTTATGTCTGTGCTAACATACTTGGCTGGGTCAGGATCCTAATTTCCTCAACATTCAAAGTGCCATGGAGTGCAGTCATTACCTAGTGAATTAGTGGAGTCTTCTCTGTCTACACATCTGTCCCTAATTAAACTGTGTTGAGTGTTTGGCACCCTCCACTGAAAGATGAATGACCAATTTTCTAATAAATACCTACATACATACATACATATATATATATACACATAATATTTTTTGTATTTGTTGTCTAAAACATTTAGTAGAAGTCCATAATAGTCTTAGGAGCAGAATTTAAATCATCTGGTTCTTTAAGTGTGAGATGGTCCTTCCCCGTTCTCTGGTCTCAGAGTTTAAAGCCTTTCCATCTCTCTTGCTTGTGGGGCAATGTATGAAAACCTGATTGTCAATCTCCTGGCTGTTTCTATCTAGAGTTATGTAGGATTGTGTTGTTCTCTCTTTTGACCAGTGGCTTTTTTCTCTGCAAACTCAGGCATGGACAGGATTTCTTCTGGGACAACACATGCCTCACTGGTTGTGGAGTTTTGTATTTGATTGTGGTTTTGTGATAGCTCCATTCAGTTCAGATCCAAAATATATGGACCTTACTAGAAAAAATTTATAGCTTGTCTTTGACCATCAGTCTCACCTTCAGTTGTCAGTTGCTTCAAATTTTGGGTTTCACAGGTTTTTGGTCTGCCTCTTTATTTTTCCAGACCTACTTTTTGGCACTAACATACGCTTGGTGCTCTGCACTGTCTTGATGAGCCCTGAAGCCAGCCCATTATTGTGGTCAGTGTGACTCCTCTGTCCTGTTCTCCTCAGCTCCAGCTGGTTCAGTTCAGAGGCAGAGGGCCTCTCCTTGCGACCCTTTGGTGTGAAATGGGGTATCCAGTATCAGAGGAGGAGGAGCACTGCAAGGAGAGGAAGGGCTGGTGCCATTTAGGATGTACATCCCTCAGTTTCTGAGATATGTTGATGTTTAGGTGAAAACTGTTAAATATCCATCTAGCTTTGACTTTCATAAGGGTTAAAGATCTCAAGGTCTAGAGTTTTGCCTCAGGACTCCAACAGGTTGCTGATATTTGAGTGGATCTGTAATTCTCTAGTGATCTCATCAGATGTTTCTAAACCTTTATGGGGTTTGGCCCCAGAGTCCTCCACTTGTCTTCTATGCAGAGGACTTCTCTTTTTTCCTCTTTATTTATTTATTTATTTATTTATTAAGAAATCCACCCTTTTGCAGGTTTGTCTCCTTTAAATCCCATATGTTTATATAAAACTGGCGTGATTTTTGTTTTTATGCTTCAGATTCCATCCCTTAGATTTGCCCTTGCATATCTGGAGCAAACGAATTCTAGTGGCTGTTTTCTTTTGTTGCCTTTCTTTGTCCTGACTTCCATTGTAGGCTGACAAATAAACTTAAAAAAAATAAAAAAAAATATTTGATTACTCAGAAACCCTCAACCTTGCCCAGTGAAGGTTAAATTTACACCCATTGTTGTGCTGGGTGACGGACCTCTGACCTTAGGCCACCCATTTCTAGAGCTTTTACTAATTAGATTCTTGTTTATTTATTTTTTTAATTCTTTATCTTGTAATGACATATTCAAGATATATTTACCATCTTCTTTTTCCAAGCACTTTTGATTTTAATGGGATTTGCTAAAACAATTCTGCTGACCTCCTGATTCCTGCACCTACATGAGTTTGGAAAAGCTGAGTAATGGAGGGTGAACCCCAGTGTACAAACCCTACCAGATTAGTCAGTTAGTTAATGAGAGACTTCATTTGTTTCTGTGATTTAGACTCTCTTCAGGCAATGAGAAAAATTATAATAATGTGCAAATATTGTGATATTTATGTTTCTTTTATTTTTATTTGCAGAAATTGAAGTCAAATACAAACCTAGTCGGTTTTTCTATCAACATCCTCATTAAAATAGTCTCTATCCAGTATTCAATGTCTGCATGAATGTCTATGTACAAAGTCTTATATCCTTCATAATTACGAACTTCCACTCGTAATTATATTTTTACCTTGTGTCGTTCTCTGCATTGAAGAAGAAAAAACAAAAGGGGAAAAAAAGTAATGATACCCACTTTTAGCAAAAAGGGTAATTCTGATCACAGAATGGGTCTCTGTGTGAGCTCTCCTTAAGGAGTATAAGAGTTGTGAGGTGCCCTGAGCCTGAGATGACTTTTTTGAAATCACCAAATTTGTATTGTGTTTTCTTCTTTGTATTCTCTCTCTTTCTCTCTCCCCTTTCCCCCAGTCCTTCTAGCTCTCTTCTGTTCCCATCCCCCTGACCTGTTCTTTTTCCTTTAGACCTGTCTTACTCTTCCATTTCTTTATTAATTCTCCTCTAAATTCCTTTTCTTGTTGCTTCCTTTCTTTGTACAAATGTTAGCAGCAGCTGGTACCACTGCAGTTGGAGTCCCAGAAACCTGGACATACTGTCAAATAATTGCCCACAAAAGGTGGGATCTTAAATGGGCCTGAAACTAATTGCACTTAATTCTAATAACTCATTTTCATAAGCAAATAAAAGTATTCAGGTGCAGTCATTGCTGATTTTCTCCCTAGTTATGGGCCAAAGTTGCTTTCAAATTTACAGCCCCAGTTTTATCCTGAATCCTCCCTTCCCTGCAAGCCCTTGTTTCTGGATGATTTCCTGCATCTCATATTGTCTCTACAGGTGAGCATGCCTTTTGTATGAGAACTAGACAAAGAGACCCAGGAGAAGCTGCAGTTAAATTGATCCTTAAGGCAAGAGCCATGCTGGCTCTATAGTACTCACACTGCACTGTTTTCCTGCAGTATTAACTCCAGAAGAATACTGGGATGAACTTCGGAGCTGAGACTAGAAACCTGTCACTTAAGATTGGTCCTCAGCCACAGGCATGCAGGAAGTGTGAGAAGAATAAACAGTATTACATCAAACCTTTCCTTTTTACACACAGAAGCATGTGCATGCACCTGGGATCTGCCTGCTCTTAGTTTCTGCTCTTGTGAAGGGATGTGTTTGAGTAATCTTTGTGCTTGATGGTACTTCCATGAGCATTCCTGCTTTTTCCCAGAGCGAAATCAGTCCGGCTCAGCATCATGAATGAGTGTGGCACATTATAACTCTACAATTACTGATAGATGTCACTTGCAGATATATTTAGTGGGCAGGGAAACTAAATGTGAAGTCATTGTTTTTTTACTCTGCAAATCAGCGTTTTTACACAAAACACTAAAAGAGGAAATCCCTCAAGCTGCTTTTCTCTCCCCTCTCACATTTGTCTTGAAAGCTCACTTCCATTGTGAAAATGAGGATGACCCTTGAGACCTGTTAAATTTGGGATCTGATCCATTATGTGAAGCTATTTTAGTATCTTTCTGATTCAGAGAGGTGGTCTTAAAAAGCTAATTTGTCACACAAGGATTTTCTGTGGGTGAAGCCATCATTATGTTTAGGGGGAGCAATACTCTGATGGAGGTAACTTGCTGTTTAGGTCAGAAGCAAACCAATTTTCCTCTTATCCAAGCTCTGGCTCCTATAATCTAATAATAGATGGAAGAGAGAACAGAAAGGACTGTTTAGATAAGTGCTTTGAAAACAGCATATATTTTAAAATTCATTTTAATCAAGTGACCCTGAAGTGGGCATTTATACTTACATATATTTAGATGGCTTTTTTTGTTTGGTTTTTTTATTGTTGTTGGGGGTTTTTTTTGTGGGTATTTTTTGTTTGTTTGTTTTTGTTTTGTTTGGTTTTTTTTTTGCATTTTATTTTGTTTTGGTTTGGTTTTTTTTTTGCCCTGAGGGAGGTTATTTTTTATGAGCACCTTGGTAGCATGTCAAGGTTGAGCTAGCAGGCTAATACACAAAGCTGCTTCATGCAGCTTTTATGGGGAAACAGCCTTGAGTGTGTCACCTCTGATGCACTTTGCTTTTGAGGCAGCTGTTTCATTTATTTTAAGGTTTGCTTGTTTTCTGGGACTGTATTTTCATATTTACGTTACAGTGAAAGGCGAAAGAAAATAAAGTTGGATCGGGGACAGCTTGAGTCAAGAGGTGGAAGAATTTGCTGTTATGTTTGGTGGAGCCTCCTGCAGTGTTTGTGGGAAGGATTGGTTGTCTCTTAACCTCTTTGTTTGGAAGAAATGTTAGGAGAAAGCTTTTTAGAGCGGCTTTGTGGAAAATATTTCCTTTGAGAGTGCTTGAGGAATTGTATAAGGATGCCCGTGTACAGCTTAGCCCCCACAGAGAGAAGGAGATGGAAGAAGGGGACAGTTGAGAACTTAAATGTTTGAATTACCTGCCCTCCCCAGCTGGTAGAGGCAGGGACAGTTCAGCATGGTGCTTCCTGCTGCTCCCACATCTGCTGTGGATCATCCTGGCTTGGCCACGCATTTCACTGCACACCATGGGTGCAGATGTGTCTGCTGTCACGTTTTCATCTTGTCTGGTATGAGGGCCAGTCCCTGAGGGTGGCTCAGCCTGCTCTGGTCTCTGCTTGTTGCCTGCATTTCACATGCTGTGCTTTGCTGAAGTAGGTTTTCAGCTTTGGTTCTTCCTTTGCCAGTGTCTCTATGGAAGTGATGGGGAGGTGCTGACTGCAAAGTCCAGTTTTTTGGTAAAGACACGAAGAATGTGTTCATGGAATAAGTGCACACCATTTTAATGACATAATGTTCTTGAAACGAAGTAGCAGTCAAATTGTCCTGACACATTTTAGCAAAGAGCTTACTGAAACAGAGAATCATTCTTTATTAGAGACAAGTGCTTTTGAACCCAGCTTCTACATGCAATATCCAGCTTGGGGCTAAAAGTGAGCCTGACTCATAGAACCAGAGAACTGTCTAGGTTGGAAAGGATCTTCAAGATCAAGTCTAGCTGTTAAACCAGCACTGCCAAGCCCACCACTAAACCATGTGCTTTAACAGGAGTGGGTGTTTCGTGGCTCAGTAGCTGTGTTGCAGAAGATGAAGGTGCTGATGGGTGCATATGGAAATTGTTCCAGCTGTACACTGTGGTACATCACTGTGGTATATCACAACCACTGAGGCTCTTCAACCACCTGCTTAACTCTGGTGCTGTGAGAGTTGTCTGGTAGTTGAAAAAGGAGATTATACTGTTGTTCAGCTTGTTACTGAAACATTTCATATGCTGTGGAAAAAGTAATTCTCACTGAACATTGCTTTTCTCTGAAGTCTGATCTGCAGTGCAGTTCAGAGTTGAAGTTGCACCTGTAATAGTAATTTACTTCAGTGCAAGGTGTATAAAACATGCTGGTTCTGACATGGGAGCATTTCATAAGGATAAATGGTTGTAAGTGGGTGTGAGGCAGTATTTCACAGGTTTTTAAAGTAAGAGTATGATTTCCAGGAAGCTTAAAAGAAGCAGGTGTGCAGCTGTTGCTGAATTTTCCTGCGACCCAGTCACTTGGCTCCCATAAAGTGCTTTGGAAATCACAGCTAGCATGTCGGAGCTTTCTAAAGATACTGCCTTAAAAACCTGTGTGTAGGAGACCATAATTTGTACTGCTGCAATAGAAACAGAACCTTGTGAGAGATTTCTTTTCAAGCTTTTTGACCTTTTATTGGCTTGTGGTTTGGGGTTTTTTCCCTTCTTTTTTTTCCCCCCATTAAATCTGCAACTAACTGCTGAAGAGCTTAGCAATGACAGCAAAAGGCAGCTGCCTGGGACAGTTGTAAGAGAAACACCTTTTTATTAGAATAATATGAATGAGAAATTGAAAGTTTCTAGACTTATTTCAAATGCAGTAGCTGTCTGAGCCCTGTGTTATTGACTGGTTTTCAGAGTGTCCTTTCAGTCACATTGGGTACTTGAAACTAAGGAGACTAGAATTTTCTTTTCTTTGGCATCGTATTACACCTACAGAGGATCATACTTGCAGATCAGACATTTATAAATTGAATTGGTAAAACTGGAACAGTGTCAACTAAAGAGAAAAAGTGCACCTTTGAAACCTAATTAGTTGATTGAAGACCCCAGGCTGGAAAATCTGGCTCTGTTTTTGTCCCACGGTTGTTCTGACACACCTAAACATTACAAACAAACACATCATGGGAAGGGGAGTGGGTTGGGAGGAATGTTTTGCATGTGTTTATCTGTAGCTGAGAACTCAAGCTGTTGCTTTCTCTTGAATCCTTGCAGGTGAAAGTGATGGTAAGGATTTGCTCCTCTCAAGGAGCACACGAAACGTCTGAATCCATGTCCTTCCTAAAGGTTGACCCACGAAAAAAGCAAATCACGTTTTATGATCCAGCAGCAACGGGGCCTTCCAATGCAGGTCACAGAAGAGGTGTTGTTGCTGTCCCAAAGATGTTTGCCTTTGATGCAGTTTTCCCCCAGGACGCTTCACAGGTACTGGAGTCACTCACATAAACTTCTTGAGTCTTCTCTTGGCCACTGCATTTGATTGCCTGAAGAGTTCCTTCTGTTTCTGGGGAACTTTATTTGAATGACTTGCCTTAATGCCTGGAAAAAAACCATGGTAATTAATAGACAAGTTGGTAAATTCTTGCATCTTCTGTTTAGTTAAGATGTAAAATTAAAGAATAATATCTGGGGAGATAGATTTGCTGACTAAATTACCTTCTCATGCATTCCCTTGTTAGAGAAAGGCACACCACCAGCTTGAAATCTGGTTTTTCATCCAGCTAGGTTTTAACCCATTTGATGGGACTGAAATAAAGTTCTTCCCCACAGCTTTCAATGGGAAATAAACATATGCTTAATGTTAAACTAGGAGGCAAGATAAAGCTAATCCCTTGGGATTGTTAAACTGGAACAGGATGCTTTTATATTATCTGCACCTTTTCCAGTTTGTTTATACTGTGGTTTTGTCTGATTATTTTATGTTGATGGTTGTGCTGATGGTGGTGCATGTTTTTCTTTTGGCCTGCAAAAGGGAGCATTTATTCAGTAGTAGCCAAAGACCTGAAATCTGCTACAGACAGGATGGCTGGTCTTTGAGAGGATTGGGGTCTGCAGTATATCCATTGAGGTTGCACTCATGGACATCTGATAATTCCTTCTGTGAAAAATCTTTGCTTCAGAAAATAAAACCCTAGAACAGCTTTAAAAAGAACTAATTCAACAGCATTTGAAGAACTACACCAAGTCTGAATTGCTGAAAAAAATTAAGGTGAAAAATACAGTGCAAAGAGTCCAAGGTGAAAATAGTCTATTAATGTTGGTAAAATATGACAGTGTCTAGTTCATAATCCCCTCCTCAGATCTTCTCCTAGGGTTTTGTTTAGTTTTTTGGGTCCCAGACTGTAGATAGGAAAGTATTTATTGAGTCTAAGTTCTAGACAGGCACTAAGGATGGAGAATAACTTCCCACACACCTCAGTTCCCAAAGCACAGATAATCCTCTCTGAAAGCTGTTTTTAGATACTTCCTAAGTTCGAGTAGGGTCTTTGTGCAGAAGTAAGCAACAGCAATCTCAACATCTCCAGAACTGGCAGTGAGGTTTTCTTACATGTGCTGCCAGCCCTGCTGCAAGGTGGCTGGTCACAGCCTGTGTGTCTGCTGGTTTTGGCACCAGTCCTTCAGGCTGTTGACCCCAGCTTTGGGATGGCTTTTCAGTTCCTTGTAGCAGGCCTGTTGTGATGTGTTTGGGTGATGTTGGCCACTGCAGCTCCTTCTGTGGAGGCGTTATAGCTGGAGGGAAGCTCGCTGCCATGCAGCTGCAAACAGAGCTTTATCATTTCACTCTAGTTACATATTTACAGCAGCCCCCTTCCCTGTTCCCAGTTGCTGTACTTAATAGATCATCTTATTATGTATTTGAAACCTTCTCTGACATGGATAAACTGGTTTTAGCACAGTCAAGTATTTTAGCAAGTTCTCTTTATTGATGATGATGTTTCCGCTGAAAGAGGAAAATGTGATACTATGAAATCTTATTCATGGATCTTAATGCATTTTCTCCAGTATGGATGTCTTTTTAATTCCTGTGAGCACTCCTGAGTAGCTTAATTTCAGTGGAGTTGCTACTATTACTGAATAGCCTTGGCTAAGCTATTATACCAGCAGGAAGCCTGGTTGGATAGCATTCAGTTTGCTACATTAGTCATAGAATCAATATTCCAAGAGAATAAGTTTAATAGAATTGAAAACTATTTTAGGCTGTAGTAGCATATTTTATATTTTTTTTAAGATAGCATAGTTACTAAAAGAATAGGACTGATGCCATAAAAATGGGGAGAATATTGCGCCTCAAAAATATTGAGTCATTCATTTCATTACAGAAGAGTAGTAAAAACCACAGCAGTATATGCTCTTTCACTTATTTGTCTCCAATTTTTCTTCCAGGCTGAGGTATGCTCTGGAACAGTAGCAGAAGTAATCCAGTCTGTTGTGAATGGTGCAGATGGTTGCATATTTTGCTTTGGTCACGTCAAGCTTGGTGAGCTCCCAAATTCGTTACAGTTAATTACTATGTCAGTCTGGTAATTACATGCTGTCAGCTCCTGGAACAATAAACCTGGAGTATATGAATAGATTAGAATTTCTTTTTAATTAGCTTTGCAAACTTATCACGGTTTATTTCTACACTGTGATTGTAAGTTTTAATTTGAAAAGGTAAAATGTAGCATCAGATTAGCTTATTCAAGAACAAGTTTATGTAGGTGAATTGTGATGAAAATCAAAAGATCAGAGATGTTTGTTTTTAACATTAATTTGCTGTGGGTCCAGCTTACAAAACTTGCAAACCTAATTGAATAAATAGTAATGGATTATTAATTACATACTTTGAATTTTTTCATCTCTTCTTTCCCTTATCTGTGCAGCACATGGCATTACATGTAATGTATTGTGGTGATATCAGGTGGCAATACGAAGACACACTGCCTTGTACAAGAAAGGTTAACTGTGTTTATGTTTGTCTTTTCATTCTAGGAAAATCTTTTACCATGATTGGGAAAGATAACTCCACACAAAGCCTTGGTATCATCCCCTGTGCAATTTCTTGGCTGTTCAAATTGATCAATGAACGTAAAGAAAAAACTGGAACTCGTTTCTCTATTAGAGTATCTGCTGTAGAGATCAGTGGCAAAGATGAAAACCTAAAGGATTTGTTAGCTGAGGTAGCCACTGGCAGCCTTCAGGATGGCCAGTCTCCTGGGGTTTATCTGAGAGAAGATCCAATATGTGGAACCCAGGTATAATGAATATCACAACATAGATTTTTCTGAGCCTGACTTTCTTCTGCTTTTTATTTCCTTTTATCTGACAACAAATATGACAACTTTTAAGCCAGTAAAAAAAATTTATTACTTTTAATTTATAAGCCCTTCTCCCATGGTGTACATATTTGTTTTCCTTAGTGCCCTGGAGATTTAGCATGTTCAGCAAAAAATAATAAAAAAAATGCCCCTGTGCTAATTAGTCATTTTCTTTTATATTCAAGCTTCAAAACCAAAGTGAGCTAAGGGCCCCAACAGCAGAGAAAGCTGCCTTTTTCCTTGATGCTGCAATTGCTGCCAGAAGCACCAGCAAGCCTGAATGTGAGGAGGAAGATAGGAGGAATTCACACATGCTCTTTACTCTTCACATATACCAGTATCGCATGGAGAAGAGTGGCAAAGGAGGAAGTATGAATGAACTTACCATATTGTTCATTTTTTAATGATGTGGTTGGTGTTGCATTAGTTTTACTAATAATTTACAATTAACTTAAAAAGGAAAAAAACTCTCAAGCCAGTTGAGTCACCTTTAACTTTTGTAGCTGTGACTAATATCTGGTTTCCTTACAATTAAATATTAATTTGGTCATTATCCCATGCTGTATTCATTATTCTTTTCATTTGAATGCCTTTTGAATACCAGGTTTGGCTTGAGTCCATGCAAGAACGTGATGCACAACTGTTTTACCCCTTTTTGTTGTAGTGTCTGGAGGACGCAGTCGTTTGCATCTCATTGATCTAGGGAGCTGTGAAAAAGTGCTGAGCAAGAGCCGAGATGGAGGAGGCTCTCTGTGTCTGTCTCTCTCTGCCCTGGGCAACGTGATTTTGGCCTTAATTAATGGTGCTAAGCATGTGCCATATAAGTAAGTGAAGTCTAGTCTGCATTATCTTAAATTTGTGGCTGGTGTTACCTGAGAAATGGATTGTATCAACAATTTACTGTTTACCTAATATGAAGTTAAAGGAAATTCTGTCTGTTTTAAGGTCACTCCTACAGATACATATATCTGTTCATCTACTTGTCCATATTAACATAAGCACAGGCTTTTAAATGTTTGAGTAATGTGGAATTCTTAGTTAGATGGCCAAACATGGTATATATTGGTATATACTGAATTTTGGTGAAGTGTTGGGGAGGGTTTGATTGTTGAAAACAGTGAGGGAAAAATGTCTACGATGTTTTCTTTTCTTCGCTCTCCTCTTTGTTTCCTGGATTTGGAATTTTTGGCTAATCTCAGCCAGCTGGAAATAAGTGAATAATTGAACCCAAATTTCATACAATTTTCTCTTCTTTTTGCAAATGTGAAAATTGTACTGAAATTTTGGAAAATAATTGAGTATTGATCAAGCATGGTCATCAAAGGTTGTTATTTCTGTGTCTTTTTGGATAGTACATATTTTCAATTAAAAAAACCCCAAAAGACCACCTTGTTGCAGATTAGTTTTAGCAGAAGTGAATGTTTAGGTGTGTTCATTTGTGGAGTGTCTGTGACAATTTTGTGTCAAAGACACCTGTGGGGAGCCAGGCTTAAAGACAACAGCCACACTGTAAGCACTCTTACCAGAACTTGGCCTTCAGTCCTTAAATTTAATTGCTGCTTGTCTTAACAACAGCACAAAGTTATAATGCATTATCAGTGGTGTCATTTCACATATTTATCTAGTGATGAATCTCAAACAGGTGTTTTTTTTCTTTCTGTATTAGCCAGAGAGATATTTTCCTCAGGCTACTTGCTAGGTTTGTGCATGGAGTAGAGGATGGATGGATTAAAATAGGGAAGGGCAGATCCTCAACTTGGTCACTTACTGTGGTTTGGTGATCAGGCATGACAGGAGTTCCCTCAGGATGGAACTGCTTGAGGTGGGGCAGTAGGAAACATGGAGCTTCCTATTCCAAGGAACCTTGGGGAAAGATGTCCTGGAGACCAGTGGGTACAAAATGTCATTTGTCTCCTCAGCTTTACTGTCCACAGTGGAGGCTTTGCAGGAAAGCCTCCAGAGATAAATTCTGCTTCCCTTTTGCTATGGCAGAGCAGACCACAGGTGGCAGAATGGAAAGTAGATTAGTTGGGGTGACACTTGTATTTCTGGTATCTAACATTGTTATATTTGTTTAGAGACTTCTTGCCATTTCTGTTGACTTGTATTTCTTACTGTTAAACGTGTTTGCATAGAGCTCACAGAGTGTAGCTCTCCAGGTACTGTGTTCAGCTAAAAATATAGCACTCATGAGCTCTTTTGGGTAGTATGACCTAAACCTATGAAAACGAGTTATCAGTCAACTGGTTTACAATTTGCTGAGCAACAAAATGACTTACCATTCTGTAAATACATAGGCAGATAAATTAAAATATTGGTACCTTTGTGTGTGTACATTTAGATATATTTAAAGTGTGGTCAATAACAGGAGCATATTTCTTATCTTATGCATGCACAAGAGTGAAAATACAGCTTGTGGTGTAAAATTCTGCAAAAAATTTGGTGGTTTCTTTAAATAATCCTGGTGTTTTCAATTTCTGCACAGGGACAACAAGTTGACAATGTTGTTGAGGGAATCACTTGGGAACATCAACTGCAGGACTACTATGATTGCACACATTTCTGACTCCCCAGCCAATTATGCAGAGACTCTCACCACTGTTCAGCTCGCATCGCGAATCCACCGCATGAGAAAGAAGAAATCCAAGGTTGGTTCACAAACAAGCAGAAATGAATTCATTTGAAAATGAGTTTTCCTAACCTCTCAGTAGGGAAACATGGGATTTCTCGATGTGTGGAAGTAATACAAAATGCATAAAATCTCAGGAGAGGAACTGACAAATGACTTGGCACTGAGCCATCATCCTGCTCCCAATCCTTAATCCTGAAATTCCCTTCTTTTTGTTTCAAACACGTATTCTTTCTTTGCTTACATGTGGAACTGTCTCAAAAGCTTCTATCAGTATTAACTAAAAATTTATAAAGGAGGAAGAGAAAACTAGTAAGAAGAAAGAAATGCATATTTAATAGAAATTATCTGAAAAGGTGTGATCGTTAGATTATTATTAATACAGTAAAATCCATGTAGCATGTTATTTTAATTACCTTCCCTTCTAATATTTTCCCACTAGATGTAGTTGTGATAATATACACAAAGCAGAGTATATTGCAATCTGACCTTTTAATAATTTACTGTACATGTATATACTTATTTATCAATTGGTAGTAATAACTTCTCTGTTCCTTGTCATCTGCAGTATGCATCCAGCTCGTCTGGAGGAGAGAGTTCCTGTGAAGAAGGACATGTCCGGAGACCGCCCCATTTGCGGCCATTCCACCCACGAACTGTTGCCCTTGACCCTGACCTTCCTGTCCTGAATATATCCAGTGATCCTGATTATTCCTCCAGCAGTGAACAGTCTTGTGATACTGTCATCTATGTTGGTCCCAACGGTGCAGCTTTGTCTGACAGGGAATTGACAGATAATGAAGGTCCACCAGAGTTTGTTCCCATTATCCCGTCCCTAAATAAGAAGAGAAATAAAGACAATTCTGCAATTGGTAGGAGTTCTGACAAGGACCATTTCAAATGCAACACTTTTGCTGAACTGCAGGAAAGGCTAGAGTGCATTGATGGAAGTGAGGAACCCATGAATTTTGCTTGTGGAGAAACTGGGTCCAGTTGCAGTCCTGTTCCTGGAAGTACAGAAAATCCACAGTCTAAGTTGATAAAGGAAAAAGTATCCTCTCCTTCTGGGGGATTTAAGAAACTGATTCCACAAGAAACTGCATCCCCCAAAAAAGGACATAACCTTTCTTTCCAGGCTGTTGCACCAAGGGGTGGCAATGGCAACTGTCAAGAAAATAGCACACCTCACTTGAAAGCAGAGCTTTCCAAGTTGCAGAGCAGAGCTGACAACAAAATAATAGACTCTGTCATAGAGGGGGAGAGAGAGACAATCAATGATTCCCTGCAGACTTCAAGGTGTAGCCCCTTGAGGAATCCTGAGCAGAGTAAGGCCACAGCTGAATGTGTCACTAAGGAAAAGTCCTTGTATGTGAAGAGACCTTTGCCAAGCCCAGCGCCTCCCCCTCCCCAGCAGAGAGAACACTCCCCAAGCTCCAAAGCTGAGAATTTGGAGCTGGACAATAGCAATGCAATTCGGACTCCTCCTGTGGGAATGAGCAAACAGATGGGAAACAAACCTGAGCAAAATCCTTTAGGAAGCACATTCCTTGTTGGTAGCAACACCCAGAGTCAGTCAGGTGCGATAGAGGTACACAGCTTCAGGTCAGCATTCAGAGGGAAATGTTTTGATCGGGATATACTGACCACCACAGTGACTTTGCAGCAGCCTGTTGAGCTGAATGGAGAGGATGAGCTTGTTTTCACAGTGGTGGAAGAGCTCTCTATTAGTGGAATTATGGATAATGGGAGACCTTCCAGTATCATTAGCTTTAACAGTGACTGCTCCCTTCAGGCCCTTGCATCGGGTTCGAGGCCGGTCAGTATTATCAGCAGCATAAATGATGAGTTTGATGCTTATACCTCACAGGAAGCTTCTACTGGTGTAAATATTGATATTGTTGTGCCCTTTGCTAAGGATCCCTTTACCAGCAGCAGACGTTCCTCCATCAGTTCATGGCTTAGTGAAGTCAGCATTTGTACAATTGAAAGTGATGGAGCCCAGTCTAGTGACAGTTTTGTCCCACAGTTATCTTACAACTGTAATAAGTCCGAGGAACCCTTCAACTTGGACTCATCCCATTTATGTGTCCCCCTGAAAAGTGCTTTGAATGACAGTGGATTTTGCTTCTCTGAGCTAGAGAGTGAGAGCTTGAGTTCCAGCAAGCTTTCCTCAGGCATCAGCAAAAGCCCTCAAACCTCTGAAACTACCAAAGCATCTCAGATAAAAAGTGCTTTTTGTGTCACTGATCAGCCAGTAAAAATCAAATTTAGTAATTCTCGTGATGCTCCTGTGATAGAAACAATACATTCTAGTCTTCCTAGGAAAACAAAAACTACCTCTTCTCCAATCCACAATAATACTGTCCTCAGCTATAAAGAGCTGCAGAATCCACATGGTATGTTTGAAGATCCTTGGCTGTTACGCACTGATTATCACTTGGAAGCAAAACCTGCAGAGTCGCTGCTGTGTCCAAAACCTCACACATTTGGTACTGAGAAGCAGCCAGAAAAGGCTGCCCAGTGTTTTGGCACAGCATCCAGGCCAACGAAGTCACAGACTATGGTCACCTGTTCACAGAGGGTTGTGGATGGTTGTGAAATGGCCTGTAAATCCTCCAATGGAGCTGCAAAGAAGTCAGAAGTTGCGATGAAGATGCCACAGCTGAAGAGAGGAGCCACCACACTGGGAGTGATGCCAGTGTCACATGCTAACAGTACTTTGCCAGAGTCTGGGACCCGAGGGAATTCGGATGCTTCCTTGGCCACCGGCAGCTTGAAATCATCCCTGGGAAAGAAGAATGCACCACAGAAATCAACCATGTTGCCCAGACCAGGTGGACCAACACCTCCAACACCTCCTGTACGTAAATCGAGCCTGGAGCAGAAACCTGTTGGTCTGGGTAACGGTGGGGGGAAAGCCTGTGGCCTGGACTTTGCCAGAGCTGCCACACCAAAGGCTGAAGATGAAGCAGATTTACGGTTGAAAGCTGGCTCTTACTTTAGTGAAAGTGCCAGCTGCAAAATGAACTTGAAGGGTGACCACTCTTTGCCCAAGATGACATCGAGTTTAAAGGTGAAGGCATCAAAGAGTGAAGCTGTGCATCGATATGGGAGCCACATGTCTCTGGAGAGGTGTGACAGCCTGACATCAGTTGGATCCAAAGCAAGCACGGTGAGGGACAGCGGGAGCACTGGTAACAGCCGGGCAGGGCGCTCTGTCCCCAGGCTGGGGGTCCCTCCTGTTTCTTCCAGTATGGGTTTACCACTGCCCTTCACCGCCCCTGCACCTGGTAAAAACAGCCAGGCAAAACCCACAGCTAACCAGAAGGTGCAAGCCAACGGGAATAAAAACCGGGGCCTCTCTGCCAGCGGGTCAAAGTCTCTCAGCTCCTCTGTGAAGTCCCTGGCACAGGCTGCAGGGAAGGGCTCTGGCATGGCCCCTGGTGGGAAGGCAGCTCCCCGTTCTGTGCAGCCTGTCAGCAGCAAACCCGGCCGTGGGACCATCATGGGCACCAAGCAGGCCATGAGGGCAGCCAACAGCCGTGTGAACGAGCTGGTGTCGGGCGGCTCTGCCAAGGCGGGACACTTCCGAGGCTCCACCGACTCTGACAGCGGCAATGACAGTGGCATCAACCTCAGCGACGAGAAGTCACAGATGCCGGTGCTGCCGTCTCCCTACAGCAAGATAACGGCGCCGCGGCGGCCGCAGCGCTACAGCAGCGGGCACGGCAGTGACAACAGCAGCGTCCTCAGCGGGGAGCTGCCACCAGCCATGGGGAGGACGGCTCTGTTCTACCACAGTGGCGGCAGCAGCGGCTATGAGAGCATGATTCGGGACAGCGAGGCCACCGGCAGCGCCTCCTCGGCACACGACTCCATGAGCGAGAGCGGGATGTCATCGCCGGGTCGGATGAGGAGCCTTAAATCCCCCAAGAAACGATCAACAGGTAAGACATGATGGGGCAGGAGGCCAGGTGTTCACTGGTGCTCCACTGCATCCTGAGGATGGAGGTGTTTTGTAGCATCTCTGACAGAGAGGAGGCTTGAAAGGAAGTCACAGCAGGGAGGTGGACTGACTGCATGTGCCTGTGTGTGCATGTGCATTGCTGTGACAGCAGCTACTTGTCATTTATTTTACTTCAAAGCTGCAGGTGTGACACAGGTGCTGCGGTGGAGAGGGCAGGAGAGGTGAGAGTGCCCCGGGGTGCCGGCAGCCTCGCTGCGAGGGAGGAGGCAGCAGGTGGCTGCTGGCAGATGGGGGATGACATTCCTTCCTCCCTCAGCAGGACCAGGACCAGGGTGGCCCGAGTAGGGGTGTTATGGGTGGGTTGGGAAGAACGAGGTGCTGGTGAGTTTTTGTGAGGATTGAATGAGTGACCTGGAGGACTGGTGAGAGAAGGGCAGTGAGAGGAGAGGAGGAGCTCTGCTGCTAGGTGTCTGTGAGGGAATGCCAGAGGGAACCACTAGGACTGTAGTTTAGAAATGAAGGAATGGGCCGGAAATGGAGAAGAGTGTTTGTGAATTAATGAGGACTGCTAAATGCACATTAGATTACCCAAAGGTAAGAATTAGAGCAGTAGGGTGTGTGTGTAAGATGCAGTGACTCTTGGGTTAATGCTATCAGCTAATCACAACATTATTGTATTGCACTCTAATAGTATTTATATTAAGAAATTCTAGTGTGTGTGTGTGTGGATACTATAAGCAGTAGGAAACTGACTGGGAGAGTTGCTTGGAAGGGGCATCTCTGGCTCACTGTGTCTGACCATGCCAAACAAAGGTGGGCATATGGGGGCCAGCTCCCCTTTCCTTCCCTCTGGTGCCTTATTTCCTTATATTTCCTTATTTCCTGCATTTCCCTACTGCTTTCACTGCTGGTGCAGCTGCAGTCAAGTGTGTTTGTAGTCAGCTTCAAAATCTGGCTCATATGATTGGTGTTCGAGTGTTCATTTCTCAGATCTAGGTTGAGATCCTGTGGTATTGTAAAGAATCTGTGGCAACCAGCAGCCTGCTTCAGCAGCCTGGGCATACTGACTGTTGGAAATATAGTGGGAACTAATATTAGCAATGTGCTGGATCTGAAATTCTGGTTGGAAAATGGCAATTGTTTCAATCCCTCTAGATAGCCATGATGCTCTGTTCAGGCAACAAAATGAAACAAAGTTGATCTCATGGTGCTTTCTGGTGAAGGAAACTGAGTTGCTTCAGCAAGCGATCATTTTAGAAACAGTGCAGCATTTGCTATACTTCTCTTTGCATAGCATATCAGCCTCTTAAACCTTTCCTATAAATCAATATTAACAACTGTATGAGTTGCACACGTATTGAGAAGGCATTACTCACTGATGGATTTTTATTTGGTTTTGCCCCAGGAAATACTTATAAGGTCTTTAAAAATGAAAAACTATTTCTTTTTTCAGTTGTAATTGCTCTATATCAGTAAATTATGTATTACTTTTTTGGAGTACTGTAGACTTTGAGAAAATAATGTGTTTTATGCATGAAATGTGGTTTCCAGGAAGTGCATCAAATATTTCTTACGAGAAATGCTTGGTACAGACCTATTACTGTTCTAAAATTATTGTAATCTTTGCACATTGTTAGATATTCTTGGAGTAGCTTATGTAACACTAGACTATGTTGGATGCTCTGGATTTAAGGACAGATCCTACTCCCATGTATGTCACTGTAAACCTGTCCCCTTACCCCGTAACTTCATTCCTGGAGAAAAGCCATTGACCCTGGCTTGTACAGTGGAAGGAGATGAAGTTTTCCTGCTTATTACAAGTGTTTGACCACAGCTGTTTGGTGCTTTCCTCAGAGGGATCTCCTGTCACCAAAGCAGTTACAGGATCAGGGTTACAGTGCGTGGGTTCATCCAGCAGGACTGTAGTGGTGTTTCAGGCTGAATGGATTGGGGTTGTGAGAATGATTTTGTAGAAGCAGAATCAAGTCTTCCCCCTTTTGAAAGCATTCCCATTTTGTTGTTACTTAGAAATCAGCAAGGATGCAATTAAGAATGAGGGATGTTTTTCTTAGGAATATGTAAAGCAGGTAACTTTTGGGGTATCAGTGGAGGTGTGTTACTTTGGGGGTGCTTGCTGGGATTTTTCTTCATTTCATGTTGAAGTTCATGACAGGGCTTATCTGACAGCCTTAGTTAGCACTTACCTCTCCTGTAGAGGTCTCAGCCCAGAAGTTGTTTTGGCAGTGTTGTCCTTTGGGCAGAGCTGCCTTGTCTGTTTGATGTTCTTCCTTCTGTAAGTGCAGAAGAAAAAAGACTCTTCACCTCTGAGTTAGTTTTTAATATGAGAAGGCAATTAAGTACTAAATTTATTGTCACCAGTCACCTAAAGCCAGCTTATGCTTACTGCTACTTGTGTCATTTCAGCTTGTTTTTGGTGGCCTTCAGTCCTCCTCTTCCTAGGGATTGGACTGCAGGTTTGTTAATGTTTCCTGACCAGCTTTATGCATGTACTCAGACTTGAGACATGCTTTGGCTTGTAAAGGTCAGATTTTTAGAGAATGGTAAGAGAGTTAATAACCACAAAAAAAGCTGAGCACCAGAGTGCCAACTCCTGCATCAAGAGCATCAGCATTTTTGAAGGATATAATTCAGTCTCTGCTTCAATGAAACTTGAACCCTAGCACAACCATAATGGAGCAGGATGATTTTCTTGCAAAATCTGGGAGCATTCTATTGAAGGCTCCCAGAATTGGTGAGTTTTGTCATGCACTGAGCTTCTGGGTGCTAGTGCAAAGGTGTGAGATGTCTCAACATTAGAGGTGCTCAAGTTGCAGCTTGGTTGATGCCTTCTGAATGTCTCTCAATCCCACTGCTGGTATTTAGCACCCTAAAATAGCAGTAGTAGTTCTGGAGGGAACTGTTTGAGCTTTGCAAAGATGTAGTGCAGTGACAGGGATCTTAGATAGCCTTGCTTGGCTTAAATTGGGGGAGCAGAAGATTTCCAGATAAATAAGCCATTATCAGAATTAGTTTTAGATTATTCACTATCTCACTGCCTTTGCAAGGTAATGAATACCATTGTAGTCCACCAAACAAAAATCAATCCAGGCGAAATATTTCTGCAAGGAGAGAATAAAGAACTGATGTTCAGACATCTGCTTTGGGAGCAGAACTGCTGTTGCTCCCATCTGGGAACCAAGTGAAACCTACTTTGTCAAGGCAGTAACTCAATTAGCAGCCTGAGGGCATTTTACTAAAAAGAAAAGATGAAGAAAAGCATTTCTTTCTAAGTATGCTGAGAACCTAGATCTTTCTTTAATTCACTGCAGTGTGTTCTGCAGCATGTTAGTCTCTTGGAGCCTGAGGAATGTTTGTTTTTGTATTTTAGGTCTCCAGCGTCGCAGACTGATTCCTGCACCACTGCCAGATGCTGCCTCCTTAGGAAGAAAACCCAGTGTCACTGGCCAATGGGTTGATCTACCACCTTTGCCAGGCACTTTGAAAGAGCCATTTGAAATTAAAGTTTATGAGATTGATGATGTGGAACGCTTACAGCGACACAGACAAGAGGAAACTGAGGTCAGAACATATTTTACAACTGTAGACAAGTTAAATTACAATATACAGACAAAGTCTTTGCTTGAATGCCAGAATGGTGTTCAGGAAATTGAATGCAATTAAAGTACTATAATTATTAATTTTACAATTCATATGTTGGGGTACCCTTAACACAGAAAATGAAAATGATTACTGCCTAAAATTAATTGTGTCTAACATGACTGATGGTGTAAATGGAAGTTACCAATGAATACATTATGAGAAGACTTCATAATCCTAGCCTGGCTGGTGGAACCTTACAGCGTCCCTCAACAACAGGGTTATTAACTCTTTATGTAAATGACAAGATTCTATTAAATCAGGGATATACTGAGTTTAACTTACTTGTATTTGGAAAACACTTCAGCTAATTCTATTTTAGAGACCAAAATTCTATGTTCTACTGATGCCTTTTTCCCCTTTCTTTTGTAATAGCCTTTCCAGGATGTTGAGAAGGTAGGAATGCTTTTTAGAAAATAAGAATTCATGTTTTAGTGTTAACTGTAACTCTGACATTATTAGGCTGTGTTTATCATTTTCACTACTGGGAAAAAAAATCATCTACAAACAGTAGTAGTTTCAGAATGTATTAGGAGATGTTTGCTAATTCAGAGAAGTGAAACAAATGCTCAAGTGATGCAGCTTTCAATTCCTCTGGATAAGAATCCATAAATGTAAACTTCATATAAAAAGACCCCACAAAACCCATAAAAACCCCACCAACCCCACAACCAAATAAAACAAGCCACCCTCTCACTCTTACAAGTAGTGAGCTGAGAGCAATTTTTGTCAGACTGTTATGGGCCAGCTCACAACAGGACAATTCATGAAGTGGTCTTTCTTTGTCTTAAAAGGGTCTGATGTATTTCCATACCAAGCTGAAGATACTGGAGAGGCGCCAGCAGCGAATCAGAGAAATAAAGGCAAAGCACGAATTTTTGAAGGAAGAGTTGGAAGAGACAAAGTGCAGGTTGATGATGGATCCAAATAAGTGGAAGGAAGACTGTAAGTATTTTACAAAAATAGCAAAATGATCAGCCCTCTAACAGATTTTTCAGCATGTCAGCAGTCCCACTGAAAAACTTAATCACTTGCTAAGATATTTTGCTGAATTGAGTCCTAAAATACTCTATGACTAAATCTGTATTTTTGTAATACACTATTTGAACAAAAAACCCATCCAAACCAACCAGAAGAGAGCATCAAAATGGTGCCATTAATATGAAATGTGATGTTTATTTAAATTAAATATATACCCTTTTATTATTCTTCTTTCCAAAGAAGGAAAAAATTGTTTCCATATCCATGTTATAGCTGGGAAATTGAGGCATGAGATTTGTTCCCAGACTGAGTGCTTTGCATAACTGGAGCCTCAAGGTAGAGTTTTACATCTGCTGAACAAAGGGGAAAAAAAACCTTAGTTCAAGAGAAACTAAATTTTACTTTACCATATTGGCTCCTTTGTGATAGAATAATGTTTTATGATAAGCTGTTTCTCTTACTCAGTACTTTCTTTGTCTGACAGTTGAAGTGGATCCTGACCTTGATAAGGAGTCACAGGAGTACCTGGAGGCACTGGAACAAGTGACAGAAGAACTGGAGCAGTGTGTTAATCTGTGCAAGTCACATATCATGATAGTGACGTGCTTCGATATTGGGATATCTGATGTGCAGGATGGAGTGAGGGAAGTGGAGGTTTGAAGAGAGGTTTCTCTAGGGACTGAAGGAAGTGAAGCTGGGTCGTCTGACATGAAGAAGTAAAGGGATAAAGTAGCTGGGAAGTGAAGGAAGAAAGGTGAAGACTAAAAAGCAACAATGAATGTTGTAAGAGAAAGAAACAGCTGAGGAATGGGAATGTTCATAAATCATTTGGTGCCTCAACGTGACCTGAGCTGTACAAAGATGAAAGTAGGATCAAGTATTGCTTCTACCAGAGGGAAGTGAAGAAATTTAGTACAAAACCTGATGTTAATTAACAAACAAACAAACATGAAATGGAAGTGCCTTTAAAGTTAATTTGATTTTCATTTTTGTATTTGGTGCTAGAATTAAAGCCAGCAAACCTAAGCAGACCACAAAATGTATTCCTACGAAATATTTTATACTGTATAGTGTATTTATGACTATATGTAAAAAACAAACAACATTGTAGCAAAAGCAATAAGTAAATTATGTTTTCATACCTGAACTTGCCTTCTTGTTTCATAGAAAAGCTGTTTTATGTAGCAGAATTAAAATTGTATTATAATTGTTTCCTTGGTTAGGGTTCAAGATATTTTTATGAACATTTATCTATTGAAAAGGAGTATTATGGCATTTTGAGATGATTGTTTTACCTTCAGGTTTTGTATTATTACTTTTTCAGATCAAAATAAATGTTTGTTTTCCATTTTATATATACATATATAGATATATATTAACTGCTTACCTACTTCCTTGGTTACTAACCTCACTTTTCACAGACCTGGTCTTTTTTGGAGTCGTAAACTTAATGTGAGGAAGTCTACAAAGGGCACTGTGGTTTTGTTCAGTTTTCTTTTTTCCTCTCTGACTGCAGGAATTGAGAATTACGTTTATTACCGAAATCATAAAACAAGCAAAAAAAAAAAAAGGAGCAAAAAGTTTTTGTAAATGTTAAGTTAGGTCCATATTTTTATATAGTTTTGACTATAAATATAGCATTTGCATTTTGAACTTTTAAGACAAATAGTATATCTTTTTACAGTTTTTCTAAGGAAGGCAAACCCTCAGGATCAAGTTTATACATGCTGCATGAGATTTGTGCTTTTTTGAAGGAGGCCACTTAAGTGTGGAAACTATTGATAAATTGTTGCCAAACAAATACTTTTGAAAAGGTTTAATAGTGTATGTAATACCACATTTCATAATGAATCATATTTTCTAATCATTTTCCTTTTTATGGTTTTTTCAAATCCTTTGTATAAATATGTATTATAACAGCTTGCTTCAGTTTTTATCTGTGAATAAAAGATACATCTATTGTTACGAGTGCTTTTTGCTGTGTGTGTGATTTTAATATTCAGAAGAGGGAGGATGGTCTCTGGTACACTGTGTTAAATGTCACATTGCATTGTCTCTTTGCCCAAGAGGTGTATAACTGGGAACAGAATTCTGACATTCGTCATCATAGACCAATCAGGAAAGAGAGACAAAACACCAAAGGGTGAAATAAATAGCAGTGCTAATACTTACATTCTCTTAGCACTTGATAGTTTACAGAACAAAGACCTGCGGCTCACATACTTGTTTTCCCTGATGAGAAAAAGCAATTAAAAATGGGTCTGAAACCACAAGAAAACTAGGAAGTGGAATCAAGCCCTGGGCCCCATAGGTCCATCATGGCAAACTGCTACATTCATTTTTCTGTGCCACTGCTGTGTTTGCTCCCTGGCTGGACAGCAGCAGTGTCTGGTCCTCAGCTCCTGGTGCTGGCTGGAGCCTCCCCAGGCGGGGTTAATGTGGAGCTGGTGCTTCTAGTGACACCACCTCCAGGGTTTTCTGGCCATTTGGCCCAAAGACTGACATGTGTGAAATTTCCCCCTCGCTCTTTTTCTCTCCCTAGGGAGGCCTAACAGCATGGCATCCATGCACTGTTTTCTTATCCTCACGAGAGGCTTTTGAGGTGGAGTAAATTCCTTCCTCCTTATTCTGCAGATGGAGGACTGGGGGAGTCAGAGCAAGGGTTTGATGCTTAAACGGTTTTTTGACTGCATGGGTTACAAAGAGTGCCCTTCTCTATCCCTTTGATTTATCCCTGGAAAAGGGTGCACCATGTTGGTTTATTGATGTTTGGCATTGTGTCTGGTTTTATGCAAGGGAATACGGCATCTGGAATTTCTGGAGGGTCCCTTTGCTGATACCCTTGAATACCAGCTATATTTACTGCCTTGTAAATTCCATCTAAATTTACTTGCTGTGTGCAGAAAGTCACAGTTCTTCAAATAGAATCAAAACCATGAAGTGATTCAATACATTGTGGATTTTTCAGAGCAAGGATTGTATAAATAAAAACAAAATAAAAAAAAGGAGCATCAGGCCGAGGAACAAATATTTATTAGCAAAAGGGGAAACCTCCACAAACATGATGGCAAAAAGAGAGGAACTTTGCACTTGGTGTTGGGTTCTGCACTATGCAGAATAGTGCTGTGGCAGGATGAGTTGACCTGTGGTACCTCTGAGCCCTGGGCACAGCAAGGTTGGGCACACACTCTTTTTCAAGGTAGCCTCTAACACCATCTTGAATGGACCTAAGGGGTTTTGTTTCTTTTATTTATTTGCCAGCCACCTCATCCTCTCCCTGGAGGTCTTCATTGTTTCTCCCCCACCCTGGCAATATTACCATCCTCTGAAGTAAAAATCAAGCTGCTAATCATCCATCCCAGTTTTCATAAACCTGCTAATGTGTTTATATATTCCCCTGTATAGTGTTTGCTGATCAGACTGGCATCCTTTGCTATTCTCTCCTTCGTTTCTAACTACTGTTATGTTTGCCACAAAGAAACAAATGAGACATTTCAGGGCTGCTGAGTTCCATGTCAACTTGGCAATCATATGCATATTAAATGTATTTAGCCTCTGGCTTGGTGGCATAAAGCAAGCCTGACATGCAAAATAAGGTGAGGCACTGATGGATGAAATACAGAGTTTTGCCTATGCAGGGTCTGTTCTTTTTTGGTAGGTGGGGGTAGTAAATGATCTTTCATACCTCAAGACTTGAGATAACATTTTAGCTTACTGTTTTAGCTGTTGCAGTTCTGTCCAGCTAAAACTTGTACAAATATATACTTAGTTTATTATTTGAGTCTCTTTTACAAAGAATTACATCAGATTATGGATGAAAATTTCAAAATTAAAATATGTGCTTTATTTCATTCCTTGTCTATTTAAATTTGATGATTTAAAACAGCCATTAAATTGCACACTTAAACACCTGATTGTGTTGAGCTTGTTATAGTATCAAATAAAACTTTAGAAACCTGCTGGCTTTGGAGAGCTGCCTGAATAACTTTTGGCAGAGATAGTTCACACTGGAATACTTTTTCCTTTGCTTGCAGTTCTTTCCATGAAACTCTTCACCTTCTCCTTGCTGGGACAACACTTTCTAGGTCCCTTGATGGCCCAGTTCATCAAGCAGCTCACATCACACCTATTTCCCAACAAGAGGGAAAAAAAGTATTGACAGGTTTTTTGGAGTTCAATGCTGATTCAAAGCTTAAAGAGTAAATTTCAGGGACACAAATTCCCTTTTCCTCAAACTTCACATCTCACTAGGTTTCACGAGGAGGCCAGAGGTGAGCTTGTGTGAAGGACAAGAAGAGAAGTCCTCACATGGTCAGGCCTATTTCAGGAGCAGATGAAGTATGGACTGGAACAGAAATCAAATGAGAAGGCAGGACTCTCATCTGGTGATCAGGGACTGGAGAAAATGAGGAGGAACTTGTGTTCTGGACATGGCCTCTAAGCTTACTTTTGCCTTTTCTCATTCAGTGGTCATGGTTCAGTGCATAAAACTGCTTCTGGGAGATGGGGTTCCTGCTGGGGACATTGCTACAAGTGTTTGGAATTGCAGTTAGTACAACCATAGATTCCCTATAGAGAAATAAGATGCTCTGTAGACAAAAACTTGTTTAATGTATGTGTAAACCCTTTTCCCATGCAGTGCTTCTGGTCTAACCAGTTCCAGCTAAGGCAGTTCTAGGACACTGTAAATGCAGTATTGAAACACCAGTACCAAAAGAGAGTGCAGTAGAAAGAAAAGATTGTGAGTTCTTTTCTCAGCATGCAGAAAATGTCTCATTTATATCTATTTTGAGGTACCCTTGTATTCTCTTTCTAGTTATAAACCCACGTTTTCCATTCAGTTGCATTTTATTTTTAAAGTTATGCGTGGAACATAACTCCACAGGCAGCTGTTCTATAGTGTGGCTATAGGCAGGGTTTAAGACAAAAATGTTAGCTATAAGATGACCTCTGTATCATATGTCCAAGCTGGCAGAAGGGGACATAAATAAAAAATGCTTTCATATTTGGGACCCATTTCACTACAGCACTTAGGCACCTGTTTAAGCAAGCAAGTAAATCTGGTTTGTATCCAGCAAAACACTCCAATTTTGGCTTATATCCCACTGACTTGGATTTTTTTTTGCTCCAGGGCTTCAGATGGTGTAAATTCCTTTAGCAGTGGTTCAGCAGAGCTACCTTGACTTTCACCAGATGAAAACCCTGCTAAAAACATTTTATTTATCAGTGGTATTTAGGAGAAAGGAAAGAATATTTCTGTCGATGTGAAATGATATCGCAAGTGCAAATTAGAAAGTAGTAACTGCCTTCCAGGCTGCTCCTGTGTGTAACATCTCATGGCTCCATGCAGAATTTGACTTGCAGAAATATGCTTGTGGAATACAAAGAATAAGACATAACCCTTGACACTGTAAATGCTCAGAGATTTATTATCAGACCTGAGGGGAGCTGCAGGATGATGGGGCATGTTTGGCATGGCGGTGACCTTAGAGCAGCTTGCAGGGAAGCCAGTGGCTTCACTCCTTGTTTCCCCTTCCCAAAAGCCTCTCCACAAGTGGAGGGTGGCTGGGACAGCTGGAGCATGGAGCCAAGAGGAGGGGAATATTTCAGAGCAACCCACACAGGGACTCCAGGTGATGCACTCCCTCAGCAGCCTGTTTTTAACCTTGTTAAACCTCATCTTTTGCTTCTGAATTTAGCTTGAGACAGGTAATTCCTGGTTTTAGTATTTTCCTGGGACCCCCATATGAGACAGAAGGGCAGGTATCACTGGACTGCATCTCACTGCAGGGGGGAAGAGTAAAGGGATACTCTTACAGAAGACACAAATAACATTTCTGCCATCTCTCCACTGCATCAACACATACTCAGTAGCACTGAATTCACTTGCTGCATTTTTATATTAATATTTTCTCTTGAGACTAGGACCTTTCAAATCTTGGTTGTGAGATCTCTCTGAGACAGGTTTTGTTTGTTTTCTTTGTCATCAAAGTGCACAGCCCAGGCCCTGGCGTGAACCAGTGCAATTTCACTCTGCCAAGGTTTTGCTTCATTTATTTCTTTAATGTAAATATTTATTTGGAAACTTCCTATCAGGTCTGGAGAAGGACAGCAGCAGCTCCTTTCCTGCTTGGTCTCACTGGGACACCTAAAAGAGCTTGTCCTGACTTTTGAGAGACGAGGTTTTGGAGTTCTGCTGTTGACTTCAGTAGGAAAAGAACTAGGTCACTAGTTAACTCCTGGCACCTCTGCTATTAAAGCAATATTGAACGACCAGAAGGACCAAAGCTTCAGTCCCAGGGTACAGAAAAAGCAGGTCCCACCTCCTTTTTATCTGGCTTTCCTACCCGAGGTCAGCAGATGGTCTGAGGCTCTGCCCTTCAGTGTGTCAGGGGTCTAATCAGATTGTGGAGTTCCTGCACTTGGCTCTCGTGACTCTATTTAAAGCACATTTTAATTGATCTGACCTTGTATAGGAAATACCTTTGGAGTCCTCGTGTGCTGCTCTCTGGGAGGCAGGCACAGTGCTTCAGGGGATAGGCAGTAGAGAAATAAGCAGACATTTTAGAATTTGGCCTTTGACTGGAAAAACTGACTTTTAAATATTGTCTCACCGAGACCTTTCCCTTTGCCTGCAACCATGACCCTCCATTTGTCAGCACCTGGCAGAGATACACTTACAAATGCTGCTTGTTTTGAAGAGTGCCACTCATTTTGTTGTACATTACCATTTAAATGAGTTACATTTGTACCTAAAGGCTTCAGTCTCATGGGGCTAAGTGCTGTACAAACACAATTTTTTAGCCTAAATAGACAGGGAACTAGAGGGAAGGACAAAGTGGACTACTGTGTTTGCCTTCAAATTGAGCACATAAAAGTTCTTAAAAATATGTCTCTTCCAATGTCCTTTGCTGAATAGAGCAAAACATTCAGCTGTGGCAGCTGAAACCCTGCAGACAGGCCCCAATGGGATGCCATTTTCAAACTGCTCAGTTTTCAAAGAGAAGATAATGTTATTTACTTATGCAACAGGAAATGATGGAGAGCTTTGATTCAGCTTTTGGAGACAGAAACAGAAGGAGGAAAATATAATAATGTATACAAACACATCCATAATGGAAGAAAATACCAGTACATGGATTGTGCACTTCTTTTCAAAGCTGTGCATTCTGGGCAAGCACAAGGGAGTGGAGAAGATTGAGGCCAGCTGTGTGTTGCTCCCCTGTTTATATCCTTTGTCACATTTTTGCTCAGCCTCATACCAACCAAATCATTTGCAACACCCCTATGTATAGCTTTGATGTAGAAGTTTTCTAAAACACTTTTGCAAACACAAGGTTTCCCTGTTTTCTCCTTTTCCCAGTTTTTAAGTGTTCGGTAGGACATTTTCAATTCTTGCTGTTGCCTCTTTGGGTGCCTCACTTGGTCTCTGATTTGTTCTTTAGTATCTAAACTCTCTTTCTCTCTTCCTGCTCTTCTTTACTAATAATCCTGTTGTAAATGCAGTTTACTATTAGGTGTTGTGCAATGGTAATGAAGTTACTTGATGGGGTTGTTCTTGATAGACAGGTGACCCAACCCAAACCAGTGCCTGAAATAGCATCAAAACATTAAACTTCAGTGACATGTCTTACTTACTTTTCCTCCAAAATCAGAACTAGGAAATCTCTCCAGGTCTAGGCAAGGAAGGTCTTCTAATACACTGACAACACACTGACAAGTTTACCATAGCAACTAAAGATCACTTTTCATGTGTGTTCATTATAAATACAGGATTGAAAATTTTTTGTAAAGTTAACCCCTCCAAGTTATGGATGTCCTGTTTCAATTGCTGATGTTATAAAATCTGTTAATGTAGTAGATAGGTCTGTATATGCTGGGAATGTGGCCAGGAATCTTGGCTCTATGTGCACCAGGCACTCAGCTCTACAGTCCTTGTCCTCCAAGGCCTGTCCCCATTAGCAGTGCTAATAATCAGGCTGGAAAGGAGCACAGCAGTCTGACAGCACCGTACACAAACTAACCTTTGGGAACCTTTGGAAACGTGAGGGCTCTGCCTCCCTCCCCCTGGCACAAGCCTCTCTCTGCTCTTTGCATGGATGCAGCTGGTTAATAGTTTTCCAGCTGATGGTAAGTGAGGTGCAAGGCTGCTGGTGGCCCTTGAGGACCTGTGCCAGTTGTTGCATTTCAAGTGGCTGCCACTTGTGTTGCTGCTTGCCCAGAGCCCCCAGTGCTTTGCAGGGGGTGATTTAGCTGCAGCCTACCCAGCAACACACTGCAGTGGTTCTGCTGTTTGTATGTATGTTTAAAATGTGGCAATACTTCAACAAAGCCAGCGTGGCTCTGTGTTTACAAAGGTGTTGCATCAGCCTTGCCTTTGTTGTGCTATCATCTTATCAGAGTGAATGAGTGATGAGTTTTGCCAGCCTGCAGCACACTGGCACGAACTCCTCTAAGGAACCTGCTGCTCCTTTTCTTTTCTGAAGTGCACCCACGTAGGCTGGGGAGCGTCAGTGCATGACCGAGCAGCTCCACTGGCTGATGGAAATATCTGTGGCAACCAGACTGTAACTCCAGTTCTCCTGCTAGTTCCCAGTCCTTGGGAAGTCCAGGGTCTAGTTTAGCAATATCACAGATGTCAGTGCCAGCATGGCAGAATCCTGTAGGCAACCTGAAACCTACCAGTTTTTGTCATTACTACCCTGCATTTGCCATTTTATAGGTTTTAAACCATTTAATGTCAAGATGGGAGTTTTGTTAGCATTTACATGCATCAGATGATGAGCACTCCCACTGCCCAGGGGGATGCGAGACTGATGAAGAAATAACAGATTTCCCTGTGCATTTGGAAAAAGGAGTGAGAAGGCTGTAGTCTTTATTTGCACGCAGAGAGGGGAGTGGTGACCGTGTGGAAGGACACAGCTTTGTACTGCAGCCAGCTAAAGTGACAACTTGACAGCCCTGGCAATGTGCTGGTGACTCACCACACCCATCAATCCAACAAGAGCTGGAGACTTGCTCTGTATAAAAAGAAACTGCTCTTTTTATTTGCTTTATGTTGATTCTTGCCTCCTCTAAGATACATGACGAACCAAGGACAGTGGTAAGGTGTTTCATACCTTAGCAAACAGGCACCCGTTTTGTCCAAACCTGAACTTGTCCAGTGGCCTTTGAATAGAAAGTTTGCTTTTTATATTGGGTATACATGTTGGCTTTCAGACATGTTCTGACTGCATCATAAAATGACGGTAGGAAAACTGCAGAACACTACAGCAGAAGAGAACCTGCAGCTATTAGTAACTCTGAGCTGATTGTTCTGCACTAGACCAGCACCATTCCCACAGACACCAGGAACAGACTCAGTATTAATATTAAAGCAAGAAAGCTTTGTCCCATGGTTTGCACTTCAGGCTGTGCATGGTATCTGGCAGGAGCAGCAGGGTTTCTTATGGACTTAAAAATGCCTCCCACTAAAGCTGATCTCCTGACATGCTCCCAGTGACAGTCCCAGCAGACAAAAGGCAGCGTGTGCTTTGGCTAGTGCAGAGCAAATTGTGTGCTGGCTGCCTGGCCAATTGCTGCCACAGGGATAGTGAGATGCCTGACTTCCCTCCCCTTGGTGGAGGAGTTAATTTCCTCCTCTATCTCACTGCCAGTTTTCATGAAGCCCTGTGGGAATGTAATTATCACTGAGATTTCTGTCCTTGATCAGATTTGTTTGATGTTGGCCAATCCTTCTCCCAGTTACTGAGGAAAGGAGGAGAGTAGTGAGTTGTACAGTGCTATTAAATAATACGGCTCAGCAGTTAGATGCATTCCTATGTGCAGTATGTATCTAAATAATTTGCTTTCAGAGCTGAGCATGGTATTAGAACAGAATGAAGATACACAGTCCTGAGTGATTCAGTGACTTCTTGTCCTAAACCTGAGGTCATCTGCCTATAATGAGATCTGCCTATAATGAGATACATCTGAAATAGGGTTTTTCTCAGTAAATACCACCTCTCTCTGCTTTATTCCCAGGAATGAATTGCAAGTAGCTGAGAAGAGAGAATATTGGTGCAGCCAGCCAGTCTGTGCTCTGTGGGGTTAGAAAAGCTGAAAACAGCACTGTCCTGACATTTGCTTATGAGGATTTCTGACAGCTCCAGGTTCTGGTTAGAGATTACACTGGCACAGGTTTACCTGAGAGCACATTCAGGCAAATGCAATTTGTTTGAACTTACATCAGTATTGATGAAAAGAGGTTTTGGTCCTCAGTCCTTCATTGAGGAAATCACCTGTGTTTTAGAAAGGCTGCTCACACAGTCTTAGCTCCCTGCCATGCTTCAGGAGACACTTCTCTAATTTACGGGCTTCGTGCACATTATTGAATGGTACCGAATTAACTGGAGGTGAAAACAATTCTAGCACATTTCTTCGGCTGCTGGCAATACATGTAACTCCATTGTCTTTAATAACAAGTGCTAATTTTACACCTGTTAAGGACTTGATAAAGAGCGGCTTGGCAGTGCTGTGCCTTCTGGGGTAGATAATGAGCCATTTTGTATCTCTCAGTCCTGGCTTTCTCACTTGCTTGTGCTGGCTGGAGTGCTGTGAGGGTGAGATGTGGATTTTATTTGCTGCCAAGGCTCTTATGTTATTATTCTGGCTCTCCCTTGCTGCTAGTAGCCATATGGGTGACTCTTCTGGGAATGTTCAGGCACTGTATTTTGACTTACAATCCTGTGTGAATGGTTTTCTTGACCTGCATGATGAGCCTCAATATGAGGAGAAAATTTGAAAATAGTCTTGACTTGCACATACCTTTGTCTCAAAAAGTGAGGGGAGCCTTGGAGGAGTTCTAGTGAGAATTTTTTGAAGTCAGTAATTGTACGGGCCATCTGCTGTGAGGGGGAGAGCTGAAAAATGGTAGGTATTGTCTTAAGTGTGCGTAATCCAATTTTTTTTGTGAATGCAGCCTTTAATCACCACTCTTGCAAAGTGAGGCATCTGCTTCTGAATTTAAGTAGCTGAGACTAATCAGACTAATTCAAGTCTTTCTGCAATAGGCCTAATTGATCAACCTAATATCTCTGCAAAAAAAAAAAAAAGAGAATAATTGTTTATTTATGTTACTCTTTACAATAATGAAGATGAATATTTTAATCACTTTGCAGGGTAGTCTTGAAAGTTGATGTAGAAATTTGTTTACAAAATACACCTGTTCTTATTTGTTACTACTTCAAAGCCCGCACTATACTTAAAGGGAGAAGAAAGTGCTGATGTGTGTACTTCCTACTGGAGTCCTCTTATTCTCATCATAGTGCAAAAAGTTATGATAGTTTGAAATATGACTTAGCCTGAAGTGGGTGTGAAGTACCCCAATGCAAATTGTTAATTTGAGCTGAAGTATTTAGTATGAGAAGTTTTCAGTTAAGCCTTTTCTCATGTTTGCAGGCCATGCCAAAACACTTTTGAGAGCTGAGCACCCTGCTGTGAAATCATTTGTATACATATTTACATGCACAGAACATGCATTCAGTATGTTTTGCAAATATTAAAGCAAGCTATTATTAGAAGAGTGCTATTGAGGGTAAACTGAGGAAAAGCAAAGGCACAGGGGTTAGGGGGGCAAGAGTGTCTTGGCTCCTTGTTCCCCACTCTGGTTGTTGGAAGATAAACCACATCCCACAGCTTCCAGGATAATATTGCCTGGACCTGCCCAAAAGCTTTTGAATCAAACACAGAAATGTTATTTACAGGACAAAAATGTGCTTCTGAGAAATGGGTGCTTATCAGTGTAACACTAACAAATCTGAATTCTCCTCAACTTGCCTCAGGTAGGAATTCACTGATATTTTTACAATTGGATATTGTCACATTCCTGAAGAAAGCTGATGTGGATGAAATGATTAATTTTATTATACACATAGACATTCAGGCAGAAAATTGTGGTAGCAACAGCATTGCATTGCTCTGCTTTGTGATCTTGTTAAAATAAGGTGTTTTATTTGCTGGTGTTGAAAGCTAGAATAGACCCCCCCCCCCTTATAGCTTCCTGACATTTCACACAGACCTCAACCCTGGGCAGATTATTAACCCTTGAGTGAAGTCTAATGCGTAGTGAAAGTTATTCATATACCGAAGTCTTTATCTAAATTATTGTTTGCCTACTGTATTAGGGAATGGCTTAATGTGCCAAGGGCAAAAAGCCCTCTGCATTTCAATTCAGCAAGTGCCCATGGCACCAGAAATTCTTTTTAAAGGTAGAGAAAATAGATGTCCTCCCACTGTCCTTGTGATGTTAACATAAAAAGAAACCATAGTATTGAACATAGCAATTAAATAAAGCCTATTGGTTTGCAAGACTAAAGTGGAAAACAATCAAGGGAAATGGCAAGAGTAAGCCAGTGAGAGTTAACTTAGAAAAACCTGGCATTATACAGAGTCAGAAACATATGAAAGCTTCCAGCTTGCTTTATTTCACTTAGTTAATGTTTTGCAGAGTGTTCGCATGTGTGGTGCTGATCTGAACTAAGATCTAGTCCATGTAAGTCTTTCATAAGGTAAATAAACCAACATCCTCCAAAGAATATTTAAGCATAGATAATCATCTTGGCTTAATATGTCAAGAACATTTGTTACAAGTGTTCTTATCCTTTTCTCTCCTATCTTTTACAAAAACAGCCTAATAACATTTGTAGGATGTATCTGGAATGTTTCTTAACTCCCAGAAATTGCAGCATAAATATTTTTACTAAATGATGTTACTTGAACACTGTTTTTGACATGTTCTTTTCTTTGATGTAACCAGTAAGCACATTGCTATCCCTGCAGATGTAGAAAGGGACACCTTGGTCTCACAGGTGTTGCCACAGCCCAAGATGTATTTCATCACTTTGAAATAAGTCCTGGGACAGTCTTGGTCATAGTCCTGGTGCTTTCATGTGGTTTGCTATTCTGTTGGTGGTGGTGTTGGAAGTCTATTACACTGTAATGCTGGGAGGAATTTTTATTCTTGAATGTCTCATCTATTAGTAAGCAGTGATCCAGTTCTGTTTAACATCTTGTCAGTGTTCAGGATGAGGGGATTAAGGGTGTCCTCAGTCATCCTTGTTGATGACACCAAGTTGGGTGGGAGTGTTGATCTGCTGGAGGGTAGGGAGGTTCCACAGAAGGTTCTGGACAGGCTGGATTAATGGGCCCAAGGCCAGATGTATGAGGCTCAACAAGGTGAGGTGCCAGATCCTGTCTTTGGGTCCCAACAACCCCCTGCAGTGCTACAGGCTGGGGACAGAGTGGCTGAAAAATGGCACAGTGGCCAAGGACCTGGGGTGCTGTTGCTGTGAGCCAGCAGTGTGTGCATGTGGCCAAAAGGCCAGTGGCATCCTGGCCTGCACTGGGAATAGCATGGCCACAGGACCAGGACAGTGATTGTCCCCCTGTTCTCAGCACTGGTAAGGCCACACCCCGAGCGCTGTGTCCAGTTCTGGGCCCCTCATTTCAGCAAAGACATTGAGGTGCTGGAACAAGTCCAGAGAAAGACAATGGGGCTGGAGAAGGGTCTGGACTACCATTGTTATGAGGAGCAGCTGAGGGAGCTGGGGGTGTTTAGCCTGGAGCAAAGGAGACTTGGGGGGGGACCTTACTGCCTTCTACAACTGCCTGAAAGGAAGGTGGAGCAAGGTGGCCTCTTGTCCCAGCCAACAAGCAATAGCATGAGAGGAAACTGCCACAAGTTGTGCCAGGGAAGGTTTAGATTGGATATTAGGAAAAATTTCTTCACAGAAAGGACTGTCAAGCATTGGAACAGACTGCTGAGGGAGATGGTGGAGTAGCCACCCCTGGAGGTATTTAGATGTATGGATGTCATGCTTAAGGACATGGCTTGGCAATGCTGAGTAATGGTTGGGCTGAATGATCTTAAAGGTCTTTTCTAACCTGAGTGA
Organism: Parus major; assembly: GCF_001522545.3. Taxonomy (NCBI): domain Eukaryota; kingdom Metazoa; phylum Chordata; class Aves; order Passeriformes; family Paridae; genus Parus; species Parus major. The sequence continues at coordinate 52,754,860 of NC_031774.1, forward strand.
TTCTATGATCTAGAGAAATTTGTTAAATGAAATGTCTGTAACATTCTTACCAGAGACTGCTTGGGCACTGGGCTGGAGCTGGAACCAGTGATACTGATGGGTCCCTTCCAACTTGGCCTATTCTGATTCTAGGGGCTGGTTTAGGCAGGGAGCTCCTTATGAGCTGAGAGGCTCTGAGGGGCTTTTCTGAAGAACAGAGGGGCTGGACAGCCAGTAAGTTTTTCTTTCTTTTGCACATGCAGTTGGAGAAAGGTGAGGAAACTTCTGTGAAAGTGAAGGAAACAGAAGGAAAATTTGGAGAGATAGAGTGAGAAAATTGAACTAGGCAGGACTATACCAAAGCTGTTACTGTCAGGTAGTGGGGTTGCTTGGATAGCAGCTAATGGGAAAATTATCTGTCTTGATATTTTGTTGCAGTCTGTATCATGATAAAATTTTATTTTATTTACTGGAGTGTGGCTGCTAACAAGATTCTTTAATACGTGAGAAGACCCTTCCCACCTCAGTGTGATGTTACTGTCCTTTCTGAAGAGGAGAACATTTATTCTCCTCATCTCAACAGTCTGCAACAACAGGAGGCATGAAGGTATTTTCACTCTGAATAAATGATGATGTGGTTTGAAAGTCAGCTCTGACTAAACTTAGAATTTCCTGTCTTCTGGTGTGCAGCCTCTTGCTGGATTTGAGAGACAAAGTATGAGACTTTCTAGAAGGAACATGCAATATAGTCCTCTTTACTTTAATACTTGTTTAATAATCTTTCAAGGCCCAATTCTGATCTCTCACCCAGAACTACCAAGATTGGAGTAATGCTCTTATTTTGAGAATAGAAGCAGTTTTATACTTATAATTTTCCTGTAGGTTTTTTTTTTTTTTCATCTCCCCTTAAAGTGATTTAAGGCTGCTGCGTGTCTCTAGAATAAGTGAGTTTGAAATGAAGTTAAGTTTTGATTTTGGTAAAGTAAGTAGGCTTGCATGGTTGATTCAGACTTATTCATCTGCAAACACCTGAAGCGATATATCTTTACAAGAAAGGTGATATATTTACTCTGTATCCTGTGTTGTGGAGGGATGTGATTAATTTAAGGGTCTTTCTCTGCTCCACACTTCAAATTCAGGTCTACCTGAATCAAGCCTAACAGATTTGAAAGTAGCATTTCAAACCCTGCTCTACTAAGTTCCTTTTTGAGGAAGCTGTAATCTGAGTATTGCTTCATAAATGTGGTACTGTCTGTAAGAGTTCACGAGGTTCTTCTTGCACATTTGCTCACAGACCATAAATTTAAACCCTGTCATTTAGTTAGGTTGTTGCAAACAAAACCTGCATACCTACATGATGGTTTAAAAGAGGCTGCATAGTCCATTCACTTTTGTCCATGTCTTGCAATTTTCCTTGCTGGTTAAATATATTCTCCCTGCTACCAGTTGACGTCTACAAAAACTAGAGTAGTTCATGTGTGCTTAAAGCCAAGATTGCTTCTTTCACATTCTATCCAGGTTAATCCATTCCAGCCAAATTTATTAGCTAAAGCATTCAGAATCCCTCCCTTACAGAGTACCATTTGATTCTGCAAATGTCTTTCCAGGGATTCTGATAGATGAGTATCTGGTTAAGGGATAAAGGGAAATCAAGATGCCCTTGAAAGAGTTATAGGGATTCTTTATGTTGGGATAGATTTGGTGTTGAAAAGCTTTGAGAGCATTAGACCAAATGGGGAGGAACTGACTATTCAACTAGGACACACAGTTATGGTTGTTTTGTTGGTTTGTGGGGTTTTTTTTTGAACACAGACACTTCTGTAGATTTCCCTTTATGGGAGAAATGTAGATACTTGGGCTATATCCTTACTGAAGGTAAAGCAGTGTGGTTTTACTGAAGTTAGACTGATAATTGCCTCTATATGAGCTGTCCTTCAGCTTGAAGTATTTTTCATCAGTTTGCAGAGCAAAAAAAGTGTACTTTCTTCTAAAAGACATTGTGTTCTCTGTGGAGCTTCATTGCTGAGCAAAGAGAAGTCTTTCCATTTAAATAACTGTAATTTATATTGATGATAATATACTGAATTCTGTAACCCCTTCCATCTCTCGGAAAGATCTTAATACATCCTTGAGTTTTGGACACAGTTTCATCTGGATGTAGTAGATGGATGTAGATGTCATGGGGTCTTTAATTTTCACTCTGTAGATTCATTCCCCTTCTTTCTGATTAATTTCTCTATGGGGTGTCTGCCTTTTACATCATAGTAAATGGAGTGCCAGGGGGAGGGAGATGTAATATTTTATCAGCAGCCTCTGTTTAATGTAACTGTGCTAGGCCTGTGAACTAAATATGCTATCAAATGTAATTCCCCTGAGAAGAACAGGCTTAGTGATACTGGGAGAGCTGCAGAAGAACATATACAGGAGAGCTTGAAGAGCCAGATCTTTCCTGTACCTTTTTTCTAAGCCTTACCCAGGGGTCCTCTCTCTTAATCTTAAATATTTTTCTTGTTGACAAGGAAAGGTATTTCAATGTATGATAGCTGATTGAATTAAAAGGTTGAAGCTAATGTGTGATATGTACTGCAGCAGCCTCAAGATGTTATCAAAGACAGGCTGAAAACAAAACAGTGTATTAGGAGCCCACATGCATGGGGGTGTATTCTCTCATTAAGCAAGCTTTTGAATAATTCTATTGATAGCACAGAACTGAAGGAATTGTGGAGTCAAAGCCAAGATCCCTCTGTTACATCTTTGCTGTCACATCTTTAATTCAATAAGACTAAGTAAGATCCATATTGCTGCTGCTGTGGGCTGTTTCCCCCATTAGTGTGAGGTGGGGTGGTGGCATTGCTGCTGAAGCACATGGGAATGAACATTTATCCTAAACCCTCTCTCTGCTGGAGGAGACTGTGTCCCACCAGCATTCACAAGTCTTCCTGCAGAGCCTTCTGTGTATTTCTTTGTGTCCCAATGCCTCTGCTGCCAAGGAGCAGCTGCACACTCACCAAGGGGTGTAGGACCATCCACATGGCACTGATAGGCACAAGCAGCAAGTCATGATGTGAAGTGCACCAGCACAAACTTGCCCACATTCTTGGGGCTCCCAAACTGCCTTGATGTGAAATCATTTTCTACTTTGAAAGGCTAGGTGGAATAAGATGCTTTGTGTACCTGCACTGGGGGTGGTATGTAATCTCCTTGGATTAACCTGTGCTTTAGTTCCTATTGTCTAGGACTAAGCAGTTGGCAATTAAAAGAATTATTATTTTTCTCTTCATACATACGAAAAACAACATTACTGCACAAACAGTACTGGCTTGGGCTGTGCGTGGCTGGGTTACTTTAACACTTTCTATGTTTATCTAGCTCCTGTTTAATTAGTTTCACCCACTTGTACTAAGGATGAACCTGGATATATTTGGAAGCATGCCAGACACAAAACAAAAGGTGTATGGGAAAGAAGTGACTTCAGATCTCCCAAGTATCAATGTGGTGCTTAGCTATTAAGCTGCCTTTTCTTTGCTATAAAGAACACTTTGAACCTGCCACAGACTATTTAAGGGATCTGAGGGCAAGATACTTGGTTTCTCAATCTCTGTTTACTTCTGCAGTGGTACAGTAATAGTAACTGGAATATTATGAATCTTGTGGTGATTAATACGTGTCCTTGAGAAACCCAGTTGCAATATAGCATAGCAATGATGTAATAATGGCATCTTTACTGATCAAAAGGTGATAATTTTTAATATATCATAATTAGATGCTAAATTTTTGTAGCCAGTGCTAGCAGAGTTCATTGTCCAGATACTTTCCTGCTCTATAAATCAACAGTTTGGATGTTGACACTGACAAGCCAGATTTATATTAACTAGAAGTATACTCAAGAACTTAACACATCCCTAGTCATGTGTAAAGAGGTGATTTTAAATGAAGGTGGTATCCTGTGAAGAGCTAGGAATTTTGCTAGTATCTCTTCACCAGTTAGAAGAAGGGGAAAGTAATGCATACAACTGCATTTCCAACTGGAATTTTGAAATTTAGGTTCTGCATGTGATATTGGAGCTAAGAAAGGGACCTTTTGATGCATGCCTACCCCTCATGACAAATATTCCAGTAAAACATCCTACCCTGGTTCAATCAGTGATTTAACACCATTGCTTCCACAGATCTCTGCTTTCGTGAACCACCTCCTGTGATGGTATTGTGGTCAGTAGGGAAACAATTCACTGACCAGTACAGCTCTATCACAAAAAGGCCTGATTCTTGAATATCATTTTGCTGGGGTTGTTACAGCAGGACAATTAACAGAACAGTTTTCTTCACTCTGCAGAAGAGCTGCTGTCATACAGAGATATCTGTGGCCAGTGACACTTCCACTCAGTTTTTGCACTGTATCTGTTTTTTTTTCTTGTAATTTTTGTCTCCATTCACTGATTCACTGTCTCAGCCTTTAAAGCAAAAAGCCAGGAAAAACTTGGGAGGAGTTGTTTTCTCTCACATGCTGGGATTTCTTTCTCAGTGGAGGGTGTTTCTTAGGCCTTCATGTATCCACTTGAGTGTTCACAGAACTCACTTCTGATTTATTGTTGATGCTCCTCCTGGAAAGGCTGAGGGGACTTCTGATGCTTGATTTCTAACACCTTTAGAGTTGAAGAAATGAGTTGAAGAAACCTTCTTCTGGAGCAAACTGCTGTTTTGTTGTCTTGGGGGACAAATCAATTATCTTCTCATTAGCTTTGCCTGTTGAGGTTGGAGATAAATCTGGAGTCATGTTTAGTAACCGTGTGCTTTGCCAGAGCACCTCCTGACACACCATACATGGAGTGCTTGTTTCACATGTTGTGACATGCTTGTCCACCCCGTTTGAAGGAATTGGACCCTTAGTTCTTGCACATCCACCCTGAAAGCCACAAGATCATGCCCTGCTTTTTTTCCCTGTTGTGACAATGTAAGGCACACAAGTCACCAGGTTTAAGCAGTCAGGGTTTGCAGTGGTGACCTGAGTGGGACATGAGTTCTGTGATGGTGACCTCTGCTGCCACTCACATCTGTGGCAGCTGAAAACAGCTGGAAAAGTGGGCACTCACTATGGCCCAAAACCTCAGCCACTTAATGTGTGGTTTTCCTACTCAAGCACATTAAAGCAAGAAATATTTCTTAATGAAAGACTGATGGTGCCCACTAGACCTTCTGTCTAAAAGGGGCACCATCACCTCACTTTCTACCCCATCACCTCACTGGGGCAATTCTGACTGAAAATAAGGCAAGTTGAGACTGGAGAGTGGGCATAATACATGCTTTATTTAAGAAAAAGTCAAACCACAAACCAAAAATCTCCACTTAATTGTTTGTGTATAAGTGTCCTTTTTCTTGATGCCCAAATTAGTTTTCAGAAATGTGTATCATTTAGTAAGAAATGAGATAAAATTCTCCTCACTTGTATTTCTGATGACAAGCAGAAAGGTTAAAGCTGGTAAACTTGTTTTAAAAGCATGCTCCCAGATCACAAGCCTCTGAAAATGAGTGTTGGGTGCTTAGAGGAGCTTTATGAGCATGCTTTTGTTAAATAGCTGCTCTGATCTTGCTTATTCAGTCTTTAAATTAATGTGTAAAGGATGCCCATAAGCAACCAGCAGCTGAATTGACTGTGATTAGATGGATTATTACTATTACTCAGCCCAACAAGTTGCTATATGTTTTGTGTACTCAAGCAAATTTTGCTGTGCAGACAAGTGGAATGATATGCACATGGGCTATCATAAAATCTCTCAAAATATCCCAGGATTAGACAAACAGATTTATGGAGTTGGAATAGAAAGGAATTGCCTGTGTTTCTAAATTGGAGGCTTTCTGGGGTTTATGAACACAAATAGCTTTTATCTCAAAATACTTTGTTTCAAGCAAGCATCAACTCAGTTGCTCCTTTTTTTCCCCGCTAGGAAATAAGAGTAGATTTATCAGAGCATCAAACTGATTAAAAAGACATTATCTGCTGAAGGGGCTCATTTAAAGAGGTCTGGAGCTTCCACTGGATTGCAGTGTTTGGTTGAATTAATTTCACACAGTACAACTCCAATATCGGCTTTAAAATTCTTTAATTCTTTCTTTTGGGGTGAAATAACTAAGAAGTTCTAAAAGTTTAGAAGCTGTGCAAATTGTAGGGTGTTGTGTGGTGATAAAGCAGCCCTGGAGGGTTTGCATTATGTGATGAGGAAAATTCTTGGCAATATGGACTGTGAGCCAGGTCCCATGACCAGGCACAGTTTCCTGTGGCTGAGTGATCCGGACTCCGAGATTTCCTTGGGAAGGTTGGGAGCTGCTGCTGATGGCCTGGGCTGAAGAGTGCTCTGACCTGCTTTAGGCAGCCACCCAAGGGATGGCCACGGGGGTAAGGTGGGAGACCTTTCTTGGTTCTGTGATTCCTGGTGAGCTCTGGAACTCCAGCTGAGGTAGGAGCTGAGCATGGCAGGCAAGCCTGGCTTTGGGAAACAGATGTGTGGGTTTGCCAGCTGAGATAGTGATTGTGTTAGCAGGCAGGGAATCAGAGGCCAGGAACATACAGGGAATGGCAGGACCTGTGGACTTCATGTCCATCCCTTTCCAGACCCTGGGGTTGGAATGAAATGTCTAGATCTTATTCTTATACACAGAATGTGTTTTTAATAGCTGACTGGATTTTCTAGATACCAATTTATCATGTGTATTTTTTAGAAGAAACTTGCCTTACTGCAAGACTGGAAATGGCCATTAAGACAAATTCTTATTTCATAATTTCCAGTTGTTCTTTGAGAAAACTCTGTATGGCAGGGAATTCAAGACATGAGTCAAACAGTTATAACACAATCAGTATTATTCTAATCAAGGAAGCCTCTTCTGGAATAAACTATGACAATAGTGGAGAATATTTTATTTCTTCTTTAAGCTGTTGTTCAGGAAAGAATTTAATAATTTTGAGGCTCAGTGACTGCAATGTGTCTTACACATATGTTAAAGTATTTTCTTGACCAGAGGCATATTCCCAGTGAGAGGCAAGCACTCACAGACTATGTGCCTTGCTCCACAGGCCTCCCATTTGGTCTGAATTTGTGTTTGCTACTACAATACGGTTATTTTTCACACTTCTTTCATTGGTCTTTTGGAGCCTGAAGGGCTGCTACTCTGACTGCTGGGTTTGGGAAGAGAAGGAAATTATTGTAGCCTACTTTCCCTAATCTCTCTGAGTCTAGTAGAATGTATTTGCTGATGGTAGTTTGGGCAGGTGATAGCTGGGGATCAAGAAGGCATACATTTTGTGATAACAAAATAGCAATGCACTGAAATGCTGTGGTATTTTTTGTACAGTTTTATAGCAAGGCTGGATCACATTGGCATTAAAGTAGCATCTGCTGAATCTGGAGGGGAGGGCACCAATGTAATGGTGATTTTTGTCCTTTGCAGTGATTTCTGACCAACAGCTTACAGAGGAAATAATTGCCATGTATTTTTCTAGTTCTGTAAATCCCCTGCAGAGCTGTTTTTCACATTATGCTGCCCTTGGGAAGGCCCTTGCAGCTGAGACCTCCCTGGTCTGTCGTGAGGAACACCAAATAAGTGTTTATAATCAAAGTAGAGCAGGCAGAGAAATGGTGGGAGATGCAAGACATGGAACACCAAATGCAGAAAGGCAGGTCATCTCTAACTCTTCTTGCACACACTTGAGTGCCTCCTGCACAAGCTCATTTCTGCCTATTTCAAAAGCATATTCCACTGCATGCTGCATAAATGTGGAACCAAAATCTAGGCAAAAGCTTCTGACTTACTGGCCCTGAAGAGTGTGGCAAGCTGAAAGTGGGACTTCATTTCTTGACTTTTTTATTATCTAAAACCCTATTGTGGTTTGCCATGTTTATAAAGATACTAAGGTGAAATAAAGTCAAGAAATTGCACTTGTGTAGCCTGAAGAATATCTGCTCAGTTGGTAAAACCTAGCTAAGTGGGTCCAATGTCTAAGTAAATCTTCAGTGATCTTTTTGAAACTTGGAGGTCAATGTGTTTTAATCATATTGCATGCTATCAGTCAAGTGCAAAAACAAACGTCCTTTTTAAAAGATTAATTTACTTAATTTGTACAAACCATACACTTAATGTTCAGGAATTTTGATTTTTTTGAGATCAAAATTCAAAATTTTGTTGAGATCAAACATTCAACTCTTTGAATGTTAATTGAAGTAAGATTTCTATTTATATTTTCCATTTATATTTTATTAGAGTTGACAGAGGGGGAAAAAATGAATAGCCGTCTGCTAATCAGTTTATTTCCCATAATGAAAACAAATCTGCAGTTTCCCTAATCTGAAGGGCATAGAGCACTAGCTTTACAGTTACTTGCTGTCCAGGGAGGCTGCTTTCATCTTGCAGGAATAACTGTTTGTGCAGGACCTTGATTGTGAAATGCTGCTGCTAAAATCACCATGACTCTTGTCTGAAGTCAAAAGAGACCTTGGTAGATGGTGCAAGGCCTATAAAGCAGATATAAATTAGTATTGTCAGAGGCAGAAAACTCTGGACCCATGTCTCAAGTCTAGTCTTGCCTAAAATTCATGCAGTTAGTGATCCTAACCCAATAAACCCTGCTGTGAAGTAGTGTACAGCACACTAAGGGATGTGATAATGTGAATGTGGAGATTTTTAAGCTATGGGTAGGCTCCAGTAGCCTCATTTCCTGGGTATAAGATGAGAAAAAATTGAGACTTTTAGTTCCCTCTTCCACTGCAGCTTGTCTAATGCTACAGGAAGTGTGGACTATCAACTAGAAGCTGTGTCTTCTGTGTCAGGTGATGTCTGAGAGTGTGAGAGTAAGCTCTTGCAAGCCATCCTTTATTACAAGTACATTGTGAAGTGGAGGTTTTTTTCCCTGATCTAGTGGCTTGTAGCATGTTAGCAGCCAAACTCAGAATGTTCTTGCTTCAAAATTGAGTTTGGGATCTGGATTAAGGAGGAAAGTTAATCTGAACAGACAGGAGGTGTCAGTGACACACCCTGTACACAATTAATCTCTCTCTACACAAGTACAAAACAAAAATCTAGGTATCTCCTAACCTCATGGTAGAACAGCTCATGTACCTAAAAATCTGTCTCTATAAAGGTGGTAGTGAGAGAGGGAAAAATTTATGTATTTGAAGTAATTCTTACTGATGTTTAATGCAGTCAATAAGGATGATATTGAAAGATTTCACTGTTTTTGTCAGGCAAATAAAAAAACAGGGGAGCTTTAGGCTCTTTAGGATGCTTGTGGCCTGTGTTAGTCTGGCCAGCATCCTGTTGCAGGGAGAATTTCCAATATGAAAGTGCTGGTGTAAGAAGGGGGGAAAAAAGAAAAAAAAAATAAAAAAATTCCTTGCCAACATGTCAGTAGAGGGAACAGTTTTCCTTGCCAGCATCCTGGAGCAAGGATTTTTTGGTTTCCATCTGCACTAACTCTTGCAAAAAACTCTTTCAGCATATAAAATGTGCATGCTGAAACAGTGGCAGTTGTGACCCTTTTTGCTGCTGCTGCTGCTGCTCTCCTCAAGCAGAATCAAGTGAGGAGCTGGCAAGGTATTCTCAGATGAATCAGTCCATGAGTTGTGGCTCAGATGCTGAAAAGCAGCAGTAAAACTTAGTTTGTATGGAACTGGTGCTTGTGAGAGCTGTGCAGGTCCCAGGTTGACTTCCAGGCTTGAGCAGATGGAAGGGAATGGAGGCCCAGGAGCCCACAGAGAGCTTGGAGAGGGGAGAACTGTAGCAGCTGGGAGGGAGGTAAAGGAGAGGTCAAATATGAAAATATACTACCAAAATATACTACAAAAAAATGAGTAAGTGCACTGGTGATTTTAGCCAACACTAAACCCACCACATTATTTGGTGTGTTAGCTGACAAACTCAAATTGATAAAGCTAAACCACTGCACATGAGACAACTCTCTCCATAAAATTTTGGGTGCAGAAGTTACATGCTGCTGTTGAATTGCATGTTGTGCTGCTTGCTGCTTTTGAATCTTCCTGCTATAGGAATAAATCAGCAATCCCAGTTTTCTGCCAATTTAGCATGATGACTATGATTGTACCAAATAAATGCTTGAGTATGAATACTGAGGAGTGAAAAATAAAACCCTTCCAAGCAGATTGGAACCCTGTTATTTTCCCCCTGGCTGCTCTGGCAGAGAGGAAGTCTGTGGAACAGGGACAGTAACTCATGTCAGACTTGGTAGCTTTGTGCATCAAGCCTGTGTGAGCTCAGCAGTGCCATTTGGAGTGGTCTGCTGAGAGACTGGATGAGGTTTGTCTTTTGACACAAATTGAGAAAAGAACCATCAAATTGGAATAGAAATGTGGAAGCTCATTTCTGTGTTGAAAGCTCTTGGAAGCTTTCTTTGTGACATGCCTTGTGCTGTGCTGGTGATGTTTCCTACATGGAATCTGCAGAGAGGAAACAAGGAAACACATTTATCACTATGAGCACAGAGGTGTTCACAGTCGTTTGTTAAGGAAAATTTGTAGCTAAGTGGAAAGCTGTGGGCTTGGGAAAATATTTTACAGACTATGGCTTTTGAGTATTGAGCATCAAAGAAACTCCTGAGTCCATGGAAGGATATAGCTTTATCAGAGATGTTGTAGAAAGATGGTAGTACATTTTCATATTTGACCTCTCCATGTGGAGATTACCTGGACTGATCAACAATGACATTACCTTAAAATCATAGTATTTATATAGCATTTGAAATGTTTGCTTCCTTTTGAAGTAGCTTCTTAGACTCTTCAAGGAAAAAAAACGTAACTCTTCATTCATAGTTCACCTTAGCTGCTTTAGTTTGGAAGAGTGTAGATGAATATTTGAAAGTGAATGTAGATCATTGTCTCAAACATGCCAGGTTTTGTTCAGCCTTTCAACATCAGTGTATTTTTATATGAACTCTAAGTGCTATATAAGCAGAAAAATGAGCTTTGTATCACTACATATAGGAATAAACTAATAATCCTGAACTAAAATTATGTGATGTACCATGGATTCATGCTTTAGCCTGTCTGGACTGGAGTGCTTTCTAGTCTTTCTCCTTTGATACCTAATTTTAAGACTTCTCTTGGCTGTCCTGGTGTAACATGAATGCAATCTTGTGATCCCTGTCGGCTCCGCAGGGGTTTCTCTCCCTTTCCTGTATTTTAGGAAAGTGCTGATGAGGGAGATAATCACAGAAAAGAGATTCCATGTTAAGTGCATCTTGAGAGAGGTGCTAAAGCAGATTGTCTCCACATAACTGTGGCTTCTAGAGATAAATCTTCTAGAGAACCTGAAATGCTTGGATGCTTTCCCCCCAGTAAACAAACCAAGGGCTAAATTCATGTGCAGTCTAAGTTTGATTTGAACTACTCAGCTGATGCCCACTGCTGACACTGGACTTGCCTCTAGCCTATAACACACTGATACTCAGGTATCTGTTTCACCATGAAGCTCATGGGCAAGGACACAGATGGATGCAGCAAACCTTTCCTCAGAGGAGCAACCAGCAGTCACTGGCTGAGGAGTGACCCATGTAGGCTGTATGCACAGACACAAATTCAAAGTTCTGCATGCAATTCTGGCTCAAGCACATGCTCCCTGTCCATGTGCTTAGTGAATATTTTTAATTGATTTTGACCCAGGTTTATCAACTCTGTTTAGAATGAGCTGGTAGGTGAAGATTTGGAGGTCTTCCAATTGCAGCTCTGAGAGATTTCATTTTTACATCAATTAAGATCTGGTAATAACTTCAGCTTGTAAAAAGGAACCTTGTAAGGAGAGGAGTGCATCAGTTTAATGTTCATATGGTAATTACCTATTTTGGGGTGACATTTAGTAGACTGAAGTTCACTGCTCTTCATTTTATCTTTTTGTGTGAGGATTGCTGGAAAAGAACATGTACTTAACATTTTGGGATGTGACAAAGGAGGAGAAAATTATACCCCTTGGCTTTGCTCTTTTGATCTTGTATTTTTACCAAGGTGAAAATGTAGTGTGAGTCAGATGCTAGCTATAAAGTACATCTAGGCTATTTTTGGGTGGGACTTGCAGAGAAACTGGTCATTCAGATAGCAAAAGCATTTCTTTCATGGAGGAGAACTTTTTTTGGCACATTATCAGTCCTTTGAACATTTGTGGTTATTCAGACTATGCAGTCACTTTGCAGCAGCCAGGAACTCAGTTGAGTTTGGTGAAATTTGAAATAGAGAGGAGATATTAAATCTATATTATATCTGAATGTCAGTTTAATCTTTTCAGCAAATGAACGGATTTGTGACTTGTTTTTTGTTTTTTTATATGGAAGCCACATCCATGACTTTTAAATGCAAATAATTAACATGTGTCCAAAGAATTATAACAGAGGTACAAACCTCACTTTCAACTGGTGAAAACAAAAGCCAGTAGTATTTATTTTTTATCCCTCTTCATTTTAGTGTCTGAGAATGAGAAATTGCACGTTTGAGAATTAGTGATTTTAATAACAACCAAAGTTAAGTTCTCTGTCACCTTGGGAAGATATGGTGTGTTTGAAACAGACTCAACGTCTCTCAAGGCTTAATGGGGGGCTACCAGCAGGGAAGGGAATTACATGGAGCCTCACTTCCTTACCATGAGTCTGTCTATTGTAAAATGAAGGTATGGATATGCAGAAAAAAAAGTGAACCCATTATGTCATCAAGTTACACTAACACATATAAAACTTGTGGTGATTTCTCTCTGTATTCTTTTTTCCACCTCTAAATAGCCTCTCCTATGAAGCAGACAGATATCTATTTTCAAAAAAGCAAGAAATGTATGCCTGAGGAAGTATAAGCAGCAAAAGGTGAGAGGAAAATGGGCAAAGAAAGTACTTGGATGCTGATAACAATGGAGCCTGAGAGGCATATTTAAAGCAGCAATTCCCCTTCTTTTCAGACACCCTGCAGAATAGCAGGAAGCTTTTCAGGGAGATTTTCTTGTGTTGCTGAGAGAAATGGAGAACTACTTCCTTTGAAAAAGGCCTTTTCTTGGATGGTTGTATGAGAAGTGAAGCTTTACTGTTATTCCTGCAGTATGTTGAAAATAAAGATGCCCAAATAATTAAAAAAATTCCTAAATTAGAAACTCTTAAAATGGTCAGGATTTGTAGGGAAGCAGAGAGGGAAGAATAAGATTATTGGACCAAATCATTGTCTGATCCAGACTGATGGGGAGTGATCTCCTGGAATCACAAGATTTGCTGCTGGCCACGGGTCTGGTGCCTTCATCACTGTTTATGTAACAAAACCCACACAACTGCTGATCAGAATGGATTGGATTCGTACACCTGGAAGAACTACACCAGATGATCACAGCTGTTTCTTCTAAAATAAATATCATATACTCTTCTACAAAATGTTTTCTGAACTAATAAAAGCAAAGTTTTCTGCTCAAATGAAGTACCAGAATCCATCTAGTGCAGTATCTACCAGCCAGAGAAGTTACTTTAGATGATACCAGTCTGAGGATCTATCCCAGTTTTTGTTGGTCTGATAGAGGATTTTTCTGAAAAGAGGCCAGTACAATTGGCTGCAGTTTAAAGCAAAGTCTGCAAACAATTTTTATGTAAAGTTATATTAAGTGAACTGATTTGCTTTAAAGAAATCAAAGCTACTGAAAAGTCAACCAAATTAACAAAAACTTTCAAAAATTTGGATTATAGCTGGTGATTTCATTGAGCTGAGAATTTTTACATTTAGGGATTTTTCCAATTTATCTAAAATTGATGTTATTTATGTTAAAAATTAACAACAATAACAAAGAGAAGCTTCACAGGGTTACATCCAAATTTAAGTAGAAGTGTTCACTTTTAAATTGAACCAGAAGTACTTTTAAAACTTGTTCTTCCTCTAATGTTATGGGATAGTTTGTGTTGAGTTAATTTGAGGTTCTGCTTTGATTTTTTTTGTTATGAAAATGTGCTCACTACATTTAGCACATCCATCTCAGTAACTTTCAGATGCAGTTTCTCTCTGGAACATCCCTATTAACTAAAGAGCAGTTGTGTAATATAAAGTAGAGCTATTTCCTGAATAGAAATGTACCACAGTCTCATCTCTAAAAATCCTACTGTACCCAAAGGGGAAGATCAGATTCTTTCTTCTTCTCTAGAAAGATAAATTTTATTGTTAAAAAGTTTGAGAGTCTTGCAGTGTCAGAAATCAAAGGTCATGAAGGTAGAAGGCAGGCTTTATTTATTTCTACCCTGATGGGGTTAGAAATTAGAATCAAAAGCAACCAGAGAGTCCCAGTTTCTTTTGCTTCTCAGTAAGCCTCTGCCACCCATTCTAGAATGGGTGGAGAGAAGGGAGCATAAAATAGACATGTCCTTCTGGCTGCTGATCTTTTAAGGTCTTTGATCACTCTCAGCTTGATTTTTGTCTCCTTTGCAAGAGGAAGGAGCAGCAAATTAAATAAATGAATTTAAATAATCATCCATCTGATGTGGAGAAGAAGGAAAGAGTGCTGCTGCAGCTATGAGTTGCAGAAAGAACCACGTAGCAGTTTCAGTTCATAATCATCTTCTGCTCTTGCTTTAATGTCTGTCTTTAGCATTATTCAAATGTATGCAGACTTTTAAATTTCTTTGTTCTTGTTTTTCTGTCTAAAAAATGTGCTGGAGAAACAAACTCAGCAGGTGGCTAAATCAGTGAGTGTAACTGCAGCTGCCCCCTGGGCTGTGCATGGAAGCAGCTGAATCTCAGGATCTGAAGGGAGTGTTTATGGCCCAGAAGTTGGTGTGTGCTCTGCACCAAGGCATCTGACCCAGGATGTCATGGTCTCATGTCATCAGCCCTTACAGGCTGATGTGCTGCAGGAGCCCTGGGGCTGTTCTAATGTGCAGAGTCGTGACCACTCTCCTTTCCTTGCTTGGAATATTTTGTTTATGATGGAGGCTGTGCTGCTGTATTTCTGTATATACACATGAACATCTTTATGGAGATGTAAGCTTGACTAGCTGTGATTTACCTCACTCATTAATTTGCAGAACCCATTGCCATAAAGACTGAGGCTGAGGGTTTACACATTCCTGAAACAATTACAATGTCATGGCTAAATCTCAGCTGTGTGTGAGTTGAGGTTGGGGAAGAAGCAGGACTTTGCTCAGTTAATAGTGAAGGTATAGCCAGCTCCCTGGCTGCCAGACTGAGGTGTTTGGTTATCCTGTTTTGTACTAGCCATGAGCACCTGCCTGAATTGCCTGAAATGAAGAGTAGAGAGGCCATTAATACTTGAAGATTTGCTTCCCAATCCCATCTTCAGAGCATCAGGTTGCAAACATTACTTTTTGACTGCAGAACTGGTAACATGAGTTATGCTTCAGTGGGGTCAGCTCTCTTGCTCTTACAAGAAAGCACTGGTGTTGCCAGTTTTTCAGCTTTCATCGTGGATCTCAATACCTGATGTTAATCTTAAAGGCCTGTCAGACTTATTTCAAACTAGTATTTGAGATCCTTGGTTAAGCTTTTTGGTAAGAAGTTTGAAAAAGTGGTTCAATTACTCTAATAATGTCTCCAAATACATATGAACAATGATGGCATTTCTGATTCCTGAGTGTTGGAAACATGTCTCATTAGGGTCTGGATGACACCAGCTGTATGAGACCTGGCTTTCAGCCTGTGGTCAATCTGTAAAGATTGTTACTAAATTTGATTTTCTTTTAAAAAAGATTTAAAATAAGTATGTGTTCCTTTTGAATATGTAAGCACAAATTTATACATTAAATTAAGCTCTTTACAGTTGTCAACACTGTCAAACCTCTGAAACAGCTATTTGGGGAAGGAGAAACTTAGTATGGGGAAAAAATTGATCAAATCTGAGGTAAAGGAAAACTTTAGTGGTGGACTGAAGGCCTGAATACAGGCTCATGTGGTGGAGATGATTAGTGTAGGACGTGATGATAAATGATGCTACACAATGCACAAAAAATATTTATGGTCAGGCTGGTGGCTGATTCCAGCCTCCTGGAAGCACTAGAGAATTCATCTTTTGTTCTGCTCTAGAGGAAGCATTTTAGACAGAACCACCTGGGGACAGAGGCTACAGCACCATGGAAGCTGCTGGAGTGCAGTCAGTCCACAGCCAGGTAGCTGATGCAGATACTGCATTGTATCACCCACTATTTAAATTTGTGCAGAAATTATATAGAAATCCAGCAGTGCTGAAAACCATGAGCTTCATGTG
Organism: Parus major; assembly: GCF_001522545.3. NCBI lineage: Eukaryota > Metazoa > Chordata > Aves > Passeriformes > Paridae > Parus > Parus major. The sequence goes on from NC_031774.1 coordinate 52,771,060, forward strand.
TGGCACGGGTTCTTGTGCTGTTGTGACATATTACAGAAGGGTAAATGGAACTTCTCTCCTAAGCAGTCTTTTCTAAACCTTGTTGAATGCTGATGTTCCAGCCCTTTAATTACAACAAGCTGGCATTCATGGCTGTGTGCAATCAAGAAATGGAAGATTTCATAACACCTTTTATCCCCTGACATGTGGAGAGGGAAAATACCAGCCTCTTTTTATTCATGTGCTTCATCTGTCATAGGGCAAGGTTTGTCCAGTTTTCCCATTTCATTGGAAATGAAATGGTTTTCATTGCTTGTGCAGTTTCTGTGAACATCCACATTGCCCGTCTGTTTTTGTTTCTGAAGTGAACCTAATTGTACATTATTAGGTGATGTGTACTAATCTACTGGCCTGTGCATAATAAAACAACTGTGCATGCATTGTAATGGCATATTTAGCTGAGTGGTGTTGCTTGTTTTGTTGTGTTTCTGCTGTTGCCAGTAGTTTCAGGATGCTATTACAATGTATGTGAATCATGCCTGTTCCCAGGCTCCCATCCCTATTGCCAGACTTTGTGTGGGGCTGGGGTGACAAGCTGTGGTGCTTTCTGAGTGATTAGTTAGCCTAAATAGTTTTCTTTCCTATTTAATGTTTATTCTAGAATGGTCTTTTTCTCAATTTTTTTTGTGCCCCCTTTGCTGTACACCTTAATCCCCTCTTTATTTATGATCTTTGTAAGTGATCACCCATAGCCCCCCTGAAAGCTCAAGATTCTATGCTGTTTGTACTCAAGGATTTCCAAGCTGAAAAATCAAATGGTGCTTCTTGGTTTTGGGCCAGTGGAGGGTTTAAATGTCACAGAAGTGGTATGTTCAGATTTTCAGGGTAAAGCTGGTCTACTAGTGATTGTACATATTCAGTGCTGGCTGTGAATGGACTGTTAACAGGTCTGATTTTTGAGTAAAACAAGAATGAAAAGTAAAGGAAAAGGAGACCAGTTAAAAGCACAACAGCTAAAATGGGATCTCAGTAACTTGCAGTGTAGGTTTTCATCTGTATTCTTAGATGTGAGAGACTTGTGTTCCTTGCAGTTTAAGGATAGAGCTGCTGTTGCTGGTATTTGAAGCAGAATTAATTAATTTTTTTTAATATGTAAAAAAGGTAGCTACTCTAGACATCCAGTCATCCCATTTTTATATTTACCAGATTGACTGAAGTGCTATTTGATTTTGGTTTTGGGCTGGGATAGGCAAAGGCAGATGCCTGCCTGAAATTTCACTGGTTGCTGCTGCCCAAGAGCTTCCCACGCTTTTTTGTAGTCAGATAAAACACATAAATCTGCATGAAGGTGCATTTTATTGGATAAACTAGAATTGAGTTACCAATAAGCCTCCTAAGGGTCCAGTTCCCAAAATTCTTCTCAGAACAAAACCTATGGATCCTCTAGGGATTCATGCCCTAAATTTACAGTAATTCTTTTCAGAGGTGTGTCCATAACGTTTTGGGGTGAGATGGTCTTTAGGTGTGTGTCTCTAGACATTTGACCATGTCTTCAGGTGAGATGGACTCTAACAGGCTTAACATGCTGTTTTCCCCTTTCCATGAGAGCTGTTTTCAGGAGCAATATTGCAAGGAGAAGAGTCAGTCATTGCTGGGGCTGAAAGTCTTGTAAAGGGTGAAGCAATGCACCATTCTCAGATAATGGGAATGAACCATAACCATCCTGTGCATTTTAGCTACCAAAGGTTTGGTTGCTTGTAGAGGCTTCAAGTAAAGAAATCCAAGAGTGTGTGATCCAAGAAATCCACTGTGACTGCTGTTTACACAGGGTTGTAAGTGAATGCACCATGTGAAAACTCTTGATTAGTTTTACACTTAAGTGATGCCTCTTGCTGGGCTTTGAACACCTTCTACTGCAGATTCCCACACTGGGGGAAATCTTTCCTGTTTTGCCAAGGCTTTTTAAATTAGAGCTTCTGATTTCTGCAACCATCCTACTATTTGGCCTTGAAACTACACAATGCTCTTTTGCTGTCTTTGGGCAAGAATTATTTTCTGTTTATTCTCACACAAAAGAAGGAGAATGTAGTGATAAAATATAGTTGGTTCCTCAGCTGGCATAAATCGGCGTAATTCCACTGGTTGCCCTAATTTAAAATCCAAATTTTATCAAATCATTTCGAGTAGACTCACAGAATGAATTGAGTTGATAGGAAAAAAAATCCTTAGGTGCTTAAAACCCAAGTCTAATTTTCCAGCAGAAGGGCATCAGCTGCTGCCTTGTGCATTCACAGCCTCATGTTGGCTGCTCATGGCTCAGTAAGTGATATTGGCTGTGAAGGAGACACTTGGCTGCTCCTTTGGCCAGCAGAGAAGAAGTGTTGGCTGCTGGCTCTTGTGAAAGAGCAGAGCTATAAAATGAGGAAATAATAAAACATGATGAGTAGGTTAGGGTCACAAAATATTGTAAATAGAAGCATATTGGCCTCTCTGCTCTTTTAAAAGTACTTTGCATGTTGGCTAGCCAGCTTCCTGGATGTCTGCCTTGCTTTAACTCTTTGGTTGTCTAAAGGTGATCTATAAGACGGGGGAAAATAAACTGTTGGTGACCTTTTGTGTAAAATAAGGCTTGAAACAACTATTTTATTGAAATAGTTTCATTTTAGACCTTTATCTTTGGCAATGGTGCCTCTTCTGTCCAGCTCTCATGCCCAGAAGTCTTGGTAGTGTATAGGGCAGTACAGATGAATTTCAGTGACCAGTACTTCTATTAACATGGTGGAATGGAACTTTCAACCTACCTAATTCTATGCAATTTCTAGTTTGTCTGAGAATTATAGGAAAGCAAATATGAAAGAACAGTGTAGCTTGTGAGAGGCTGCTGTGCCAGGAAATGGGAGCAATTGCCAGCAGTGATGCACAGCCATGACTCGGTGCTTACATGTGAGCTTTTTGCTTCACAGGGGTGAGCTGGCCTGGCTTTTATAAAGCCCTGAGCAGTCAGGAGATATGGAGTCAGCAGGAGTTCTGTTACCAATAGCTTTGAATACGAGATTGTGTGAGCACTGAGCAATGCTGGGTGTTCCAGGGTGAGGGAAAAGAAAGAATAAATGTAAAACTTCAAGTCAGGCCCATTGCACTGTATCTGCAATGTCTGTGTGGATTTCACAGGAAAGCTGAAGAAGAGCATGTAGGGCTTTACTGCTGAGTCTTATATGGCTGACCTTGTACCATGTGAAGGATTTGATTTAAAGCAAAATCTTGGAAATGTTATGTATCACTATCCTTTCTGCACCAAAGCTCAATATTGTGGATTCCACATTTATTTTTGTGGGTTTTTCCTGATCTTTTACAAGCTAGTGTTTTGAAATTTTTTGGGGGTGGTAAATATAAAGTATTTTTTTTTCCTCCCCTTTTGCTGTTGCATGCAAATCCCAGGGTAATAGTGGGAAGGTACAGACAATTGTAACACAATGACACGTTTGGTACACTTAGCTAGGAAGATTAAACAGCTTTTGAGCTTGGTGCTCAACACCAGTCATTACCTATCCAGGTGAGCTGGAGAGATGGGTAAAAATCCTTCTGTGGACACAGACTGAGGGATCATTCTGTGTGAAAGCTCAGTAGCCTGTTATTGGGGCACAATAGCTTTATGAGCCATGAGAAGCTCTTTTACTGATTCCCACCTAGGCAAGTCCACCTGTGTGCAATTCCACCAGGTCTGTGGCCTAACAGATGGTCCTAACTAATGAAAAGAGTCATTTTAATTAGTCCATCTAAAGACATTTATTCACACTGGTGGGCGCTCCCAATAAAGTTTCAGTGACTAGGATCTGTGTTGCTGGCTTCCAGCAGTCACCATCTGTTTGGTGGCAGAAACTGGCTGTGGTATCACTGCATGTATTTCCCCCTCCAGTGGGCTGGAAACAGGTTTAAAGCGTGGGGAAGGAGGGGGAAAGGTCTCCTGGTTGCTGCCTACAGCAGTTTGAAAGATGTGGTATCCCTGCTTCCAGAGCTAGGATTACAACAGCTTATCCTGCTATCTCTAGCAGCAGTCTCGGAAAGCAGCTTTGGAAATCATGCTCATTTCCTCTGGCAGCAGTTTTTAAATATTTGAGAATACCTTAAGTGTATTTGCTAAGGCTCTTTCTTAGGCTGTTGGCCTATTTCTTAATTGAATATAGAAAATTCCTGTATTTTTAATGACTGTTAGAAAATAATCTAAAATAATTAGAATTAGAAATGTCATGCAAGTAATGCTTATTCTGGGAGTACAGTAGTTTGCATGTTAAAGGAACCTCACTGGCTGCATATTAAAGTGAACCATTTAATGGCAACATTCAATTAAAAATTGGAGGGATAGTAGGGAGCTGGAGCAGTACAATAGAAGATTTGCAAGGCTTTATTGCCCATGACTAGTTTATTTGTGTCCTCTGCATACTGACAAACTAGTTTAGTTAAAGGGATAATTATGCCAGGGGGAAATTACAAAATTTCTTGGAGAAGAAGCACAGGCTATGGGTAAGAGAGGAATTGTGGGATTTCAGCATCCTTCAGGATAATTCTGACAGTAAGTGTTGTTTACATATTTGATCTACTTACAGCCCTTTCCTGGGTGACTCCCAGATCCTCCTCATTCCTAAACCCTACACAAATTCTGTTTTATTCAAGATTTTCTGGTCTGTTTTAATGAAAGCTTTTTTACAGGAAGAGCATAGTAGTAATATTAGATTTCATAAAGACTTCTGGATAAGGTTTGATCAGGCAAAGTAAGAAGTTTGAACTGTTGAGAGACCTTCCAAATCATTGTGCCTGATATCTTCCTCCTCCAAAAGTATATTCCATTTATTTTTGGATTTATTTGGTTTGATTTTCATGTCTTTCAGCTTTTCCTGAAATTCTTTTTCCATGTAAAAGCTAAGGCACTGATGTCAATAACATTTCTCTAGGAGGTTTTACTTAAATCATCTCCCAAATGATGAAACATACTGAAATAACAAGGTTTGGCATTAGCTCTGGTAGAAGCAGTGATGCCCATTTTGAATTAATACATTTATTTTGATATCCCCTCCCTCCCCTGTGTTAATGTGATCATATTTTAGTTGTTAAATCACCTGCCATTCTCAAATGGCCTGAAGGGCAGCCTTGAGGTCATATTCACTCCAGCTGTCAGTATTACCTGTGGAACTTCTCCTCCTTCAACCTACATTTACCTGCTGTTGTGTGCATAGTTGTCATTTTGTTGACACTGAGAGACTGACTTTTGGCAGATAAATGTGGCTGACCTTTCCTCAGAAGTGCCCAGAGTTTTTTTCCTCAGAGACAAATTGGTTTAGAAGGCAGGCTCATGCCAGGCTGTGTGCAAACCACTTTACAGATGATGCTTCCCACTCCCAAAACCCCACGGCTTGGCTACCCAAGTTGTAATATTTTGTTGCTGTGCTGTCTAGTCATGGGACAGTATTCTCCTGATTGTCAAGTGCTGGTCCAGGGTGTCCTCTCCCAGTTGTGTCTCTGTCAAGTACAAGATGGCAACAGATTGGCAAACAATGTGATGATGTAGCTGTGGGCAGACCCAACTGCAGCTCTAGGCTGTTGTCAAGCACCACACACAGTCATGGTCACAAAAATTAAAGGATGTGCATGTTTGCCACGAGAAACCTCAGAAGGGTATATCTGAGAGATTAGTAATGAGTGTTAGATTGACTTGTGGGCTGAACCCAGGTGAGATATGACATGTAAGAGCTTCAGAAAAATAACATTTATATAAATTAATGGGAAAATATCTTATAGGAACTCTTAAATGAGAAAAGAAACCTCTAGTTCAGGAAACAGAACAGTAAAACTGCAGAAATGTGGCTATAGATTTACTCAGTTCTAGTATGTTTCCTGTGACATTCACTGCTAGCCATCACCTGAGATACATTTACTTGGCTTAGTTTGTTTCAGAGTAATCTTGATTTTTATATTTATATGTAGGTAAAGTCTGCTTAAGGTGCTACACTGGACCAAGGGCTGGTGTCAGATGTGTTCCACTGTTCATGCCCAGAAGACTGGGACAGAGTTGAAGATGTCACTTTTAATGGCTAAAAGCAGGACTCATCAGAAGGTATCTGTCTTGGGCTACCTCTGCCACTCCTACAGAGCCCACCAAAGCCAGCCCCATGGCTCCACACAGTGAAGAAATCCCAGCAGCTAATATGGGGTATGACTGGAAAGGAGAATGCAAGCATAATTTAGACACAGTCAAAGATGCTTTGTGAAGAACAGATAAATGTTAGACTTGATGGTTATCTTCAGGTGAGCCTTAACTAAGAATTACTGGAGACACTTTTGGGTGGAGAGGAACTGTAGGGGACAGCTCAGGTTAAAGCAGATAAATGGTTTTTAGGCCAGTTTTCAGTTGAAACCCTTCCTGTTTAAGGCCATATTCATCTGAATGAAGCACTTATGGAAGGTTTTTCCCCAGCTCAGTATTACTTTTTGGGAGAAAGGAAGTAAAGTGGTGCTGGGTTCCTATTTTAGCCCTGAGCATAATATGAAAATCATTAATCTGGGTGATCCTTTGAAAAATTCTCATGCTAATTAGGTAGACTGAGATTTTCCCATATGAGCACCTTTGCAAGACTTATTGTCTAGTCTGAGACAGATATCTCTGTCTCTGGTTTTAATAAAAATATCAAAAGATGTCAGTTTTATCTCACTGTGAAACAGCAAAAAAGAAGGCAATTAAAGCTCAAGATCCTTGATGGCATGGGAAAACTGATTCATATCCAGTTCTACTTCAGGCAGACTAGACAGCACAGTTCATTTTTTGAGATTAAAAAAAATATAATGAAAAGAGTTGGTAGATGGATAATAAACTGGACTGAAGGGTGAAGATCTTAAAATACTTGTAACTTGGGAAAGAAGATCCTTATAGGGAGAAACATTCATAAGAAGAGGAAAAAATGAGGTGAAAACAGACATGAGGGAGATGAGAGTGTACTGGGCTGAAAATTAGGAAGCCAAGAGAGATCTATGTGATGAGAGAAGTAGTGGAAGGTGAGTTGCAGGTGGGACAGATTTTAACAAGATCCTTTGAGAAAGGAGGTGTGATGGCAGGAGGAGGAGAGGCACAGTAGAAGAGAACCCTAGTTTGAAGACCTGTCAGACCAAACACTTGATCCAAAGGTCATCATCGTGTGATTTTTCACATAGGCTTTGTCTCAAGCTTTTAGGCTTCTGAGGTTTCATCTAAACCAGATTGATTATTTATTTATTGAAAGGCAATGCAGTTACAGCTGTCATCAGTTACTTTTCATGGTATTTCAATAGTTAATATTCTTGCTGTTGATGCTACGTTGTTGTTGCATTCTGGTACCCTGTGTCCTCATTGGGATGTCCAGCTTGTATGAGCATCCTCGAATTTCTTCAATAATCTTGTTATTATAACCTCAAATGCATAGACTGAGTTCAAGTGAAGCTGTTGCTTTCTTTCCTGATCACATTTACGTCTAGATTAAGGAAAGGTGAGGTATGGTTTGGGTTGGTGTCTCAGGCTTTTGAGGCTCCCTTTACAAATTTCCTGCTGAGGAGAGTTTGTTTCTAAGCCTTTTACAAGGCAAATCCTGTGTTGTTAAAGGAGAATTTCATTTTTAATCCTTATAGTAACTGACAACTGTGAGGATTCTGTTTATCCAGAGGACAGGTATAGCACTAACCCTGACCTTCACTTATGCTCCCTCTGATATGCTGGAATAAGTTTGTAGGCTTTTCTCCTACAGTAAATTTCTTTCAATGCCTTTGGTCACGGAGCTTCTTTCTACAGAAAATATGCCTGGAAAACCTGGCTGAGTTAATGCTCTTGTTGCATATGTTTTGGATTTTCTCTCTCTATCACTATTTGAGCTCTGAAGATTATAGCGATTTGGGGAGGTTTTAGTTGAAAAAGCCTAAAATTGAGGATGATCTGAAGATATGAGGAGCAGAAAATCTTCTCAATAGACCTTTATGAGAGATACAGCAATACACGTTCAAGCTCTTGGAATATTAGGGAAGAATTTAGCTTTGCTCATTTAACTGCTTCAAATAGTAGAAGATGTAATCTCTAATGCTTTTAGCTTAAGTTGTAGGCATTTATGTTAGTGATATCTGAACAATTTTTCAAAGTAATAAAGGTTTCTGAATTTTCTTCTGCATTTCACTGAATTCCTGTCATGCTCAAGTACCCAAGAGTCTGCATTTCAAAAAACTGATTCTTGGTTAGATAGAGACAGATTTTGGTCAGAGAACACATTCTGACATTTTAAAGTTTATTTTAGTTTATAGCAGAGCAAAATGTATCTTTTTCCTGTGCAAATTGAAGCTGGATTGAAGCATTATTTTCCAGAAAAAGCCCTGCTTTCACTCTGAGACTCTGAAAATGAGAGAAAATTTCATCATGGACCTTGCCAATGCTATTATCAAAAATGTCATTAAAATCAGTAACATTCTATGCAACATCTTTTAACAGAAATTGTATGGTCAGAGCCTCCTTGAGCAGAACCATTCATTACTAATTCAGCATGTGTACTTCATTTTTTAGAGTTTTTGTGGTTTGAAGTTTTCCAAATGATTAAGTTCCTCTATGAAGGAGCATAAATCAGCAATATGCAGAACAAAAAGAGGAGGGAAAGAGAATGTGAAAATGGGTTGCTGAGTGAAATGGAAAAAAAAAAGCCATCATAATTACAATCCAAATTGAAAACCAATGCAAGGATATATTTTTCTCTTTTTTTAGCTGTCTTCATCTGGGTTACCCTTCCATTTTCTTTCACATACATTGTCTGAGCTTTAGTTTTAAAGCATGAACAAGAGAAGTTAATTTTAGCTTTTGTGAGTTATGGTTGTGCTTTTCATTTCCCTGCAGGTGTTCTGCACAGCAAGACAGGCTTGTTGGGTCTGCTGCACGCTGCCCACAGAACATTACTAACGTGCAGCTGTGCAGAAACATCTGGACAGCTTGACTTGAAAGGAGTCAGGATGTGTGCATGTGAATTTTTCCTCTAGTCCTGTAGGCATGATATGTAGTGTGTTCCATGGGCCATTGCTTCTCTGGCCTGAGCACAGGAGGACTTTGATGTCTTCTTGTTTCTGGTTTGTTATTTTTGTCTCTTGCATTTTTTTTTAAAAAAAAGTACTTCTTGCCTCTTCCAGTAAGGCTTGAGCACACCTGAGCTTTATATCTGGGATAGAGAAATGGGAAGCTGCTTGTTCTCAGCTGTCTTGTAAGCTTTTCTGTAATTAGAGAACTTTTTTGAGAATTCAGCAGCTCTTGAAGCTGCTCTAGGTAATATAAAAATTAAAGGTATAATTTTTTTAATTGGATTTCCAGCTTGGCTCTACAGCCAAACCCCAAATACCTGTGTTTTGGATCCAGAGGTTTGAATTAACCCTCAATCCTCTTGTCCAATATCTTGGAGAGTGTTTGAAGTTATAGTTCTTTACTAATATATTGCTTATTCTTCTTTGAGAGCGGGCTATCAGTTACAATGAAAGTTTATGTACATGGACAGGCTCTGGAGAGGCAGTTCTGGCTTAGCAAGGTTATTGTTTTGCAAATGTTTGGTGTAAGATGAGTTTTATCTGTTTAAAGCAATTTGATGGTTGGCAGTACAATGTACATAAATTACTTCTGTGAGCTCCTGGTGCAGGACAAAGCATTGTTATCCACTCTGGATTCCTGTGCCATTTTAGGCAGAGACACAATTTAAAGCCCAAGAATGGTGTCTTTCTGTCTTATTAATGGAGTGGAGTTTAAATCCTGCTTAACCTGTGAAAATCTGAAGACAGTCTTACATGTGTTAGTGACATCCAGATTGGATTAATGTAATTCTTTGTTTGTAGTTCTGCCAGCATCATCATTCAGAAATTACCTCTTCAAAACACAGTAACAAGAATGATCTCTGGCTCTGCAGAAATAAGCAAGCTAAACAGTCCAGACTTCTCTTTTCAGAGGCTCCCAGCTCTGACAAAATTGGCTGGAACATCTGTTTTCTGTCTTAAACTCTTTAATGATTAAGTTCCTAATTGTTTGACTGGGTGTCTGCGTAAGCACAAATCTAGGCATTCTTGAGTTAATGCTGGACTTCTGGCACTAAAAAACAATACTGAATAGATAAAATACAATCAATTTATATGAAGCACTTTTTAAAAATGCCTTCTTTGCTGCGGATTTTCTGGGAGAGCTTTTGTTAAACTGGTTTCTTGTTAGTTGCAGCCAGTATGGTTACTCAGCTAATGGTATGTTGCAGATTTTAGGATTAGTATTTTAAAGAGTTGCAGCCCTACTTTGAGATACCTCCTTAGAGGTATTTGATATATAGAGCCAGTTGTCATAGATGGAATTTGGCTGTTCCTTACTTAGAACACTCAAAGACTGAAGAGTGTCTGTTCATTGCCTTGTGATTCGGGAAAGAACAAAAGCAAAGGCTTAACTTCAACCACATGTTCTACTAGAGCATGAGAAAGTGTTCAAATGTTTTCCTGTGCACTCCTGCATTTAGGTTGTATTGAAGTTATGCTTTGCCAGCCTATATGGGATTTCTGCATTGCTTGGTGCAGCCCCTCCAAATGAGAACTTGGTCCAAAGGAATGTTTCCTGCTCTTTCTTTCAGCCATTGCATCTTTGCAGGTGAAGACTAATCTATAAATTTCCTTTTCTGAACTGAAATGTGGAAAAAACACCCACCAAGGAGAATATATAGCATGTGTTTCTAGTTTGTGTTGGTTCCACCCACAGAAAACTTTTTCTCTGTGATTCTCTTTTTTCTTTTTTTTAAACTACTAATGCCAGAGGGTAGATCAGGAGTAAGCTCAGGGAAAACCTCATTTAGTTTGGATAATAAAATTTCCTTTTTTGTTATCAATATAGTTCTGATTATAAGTGTCATACAGTGACATGGGTCAGGAGAAGGCTTTTAACCTTCCTGGATTTAAAGTCATGGATATTTGTTCTGAGCAGAGATAACAAGCCCTGTTTACTCTCAGTAAAAAGGCATCAGAGGTGTGTGACATGGGAAGCTTCCAGTGGGTCACTTATTCCCTGTCACTTGTGGTGCATCAGGCCATCAGTGTGGTTGCAGTTACTAATATAAGTATACTCCTACTTTCCTATTTCCAAAATATTCCCACAGCAGTGAAACTGGAGGATTTTAAGGCTGCCTGTGTGCTGTTACTTTTAGTGTTGCTTCTGTAATATCCTTTTTTTTAAGACTCTACCAAATACTCTTCTTTGTACATCAATCTTCTACTGCCCTTTTCATCTCATTCATAGATTAGTACTTAAGTTTTTCCTGTAGCTTTTCTGTGTGGGTCAGAAACACATTTTTGTCAAATGCATTTTTAAAATTAATTCTGATATTCTAATAGTGCATAAGTGCTTTGCACAGAAAGAAAAGATTACTGGAAACTTGAGTAGAGAGAACAAAAGGACATTTCATCTAAAAAATATGCCTTACTTATGTAATTTCTTCAATATCATCATGCTTTTAATTCTGTGTGCTACACTGCTGAATGGAAAAGCTAAGTGTTTCTGTAAGATGTTTACCCTTAAAGTTTCCTCTGTAACTACAAATTGTCTGAAACATTTTGCCTTTAGGTGCCTTTAGAAATTTTAGGTAGAGTGTTCTCTGTTTAAAAAGTGTGACTCCATCAAAATAATCCAAGTATTAGTTCACAGAACAGACCAACTTCAGGGAAACTTTCCTTTATTTTTTGTGAGAACTGGAAAGAGTGTGAGCCACCCCAAAATGTCCTGGCATCCAGGAGAGTCAAGTTTAGCAATTTCAGGGAAGGCACTAGAGCCATATAATCATTATCATAAGTTGTGATTAATTTAGAGCACTCCCTGCCTGTCTGTTTGCTGTGTACAGATCTGAGAAAGTTTGAATTTTTTTAAGGCTGAAGCCACAGGTATTTCTAATAATCTGATAGTTGGCTGTGGTTTGGGGAAGATTGAAGACAAAAGCAGGTTACTCAGCATGCACCAGGCCACATTTACTGCTTTGAACACATCACAGGACTCAGAAAAGCATGAATGAATTTAAAACAAATGCAGCTGGACCACATTCTGTTTTCCACAAGAGGTTCCTCCAAAGCATTCTTTCCAAAAGGGAACTCTGCACTTGACATCTGATCTTGTACCCAGGGCAGGTTCCTGCAGGTTGCTGATTTTTACACAGCATCTCTTTTGCCAATGTTAGACACACTGAGTGGATGAGATACAAGAAATCAAGATTTAGGACAATCTTATGAGATCTTACCTGAGGTGGGACCTTGCTGAAGCACAAACCTGAGATTTCTCATGGTGGTACAATATCATTCTGTCTCCCAGCACAGTGAAATACTGTGAATAAACTACCATAATGGGCAGAAAATAGAGCATAGAAAAAACATGAGTGGCTGTATGTGGATGTGGCTTCCTCACACATTTTAAGCTCTTCACTTTGATTTCCTTTAAATGTGTGATACACATTGACAGCCTTTACTTAAAATTCCATTTCCCCAAATGATGTTAATATGTTGCAAACTATTCAGCTGGGAAATGTGCAGCACAATTTCATTCCTTTTAAGGGTTGAGAGGTCCTTACCTAATGTTTCTAACAGTTCATCTGTGAGGTTCTCACTACCTCAGACTGTGCCTTTTATTTCAAAAGAAATTGCAACAAATTTAATGAAGGGAACATTTTGAAACCAATTTCCAGTATTCTTTTCCTAAAGGGATTAAACTACTAATGTAAATGTTCACAATAAAGCAGTACTCACACATATGATGAAATCTGAGATCCAATCATTCTCTGGCATTCACACACAGGAAAGACTTGATTGAAATTAGTGCACCTTTCATGTGCCCCTGCCTTTTCCCTCGATTTGTCACACTATTGAGTGCATCAAATCATTGAATTTTAACTGATTTAACCCCTGCAGTAGACAGGTTAAAATTAACCTCAGTTTGGGAGATGTGGTGGAGGTCATACTGTAGACCTACATCAAGGTACAGAATTGAATGACAGGATATAGGTTTGTGGTAGAGTGTTCTAGAAACACAAACTAAAAGCAGCACTTCTCCAGGAGAGGAGGTGGAATTCTTCTCCTAAGTCAGGGGCTTAGATACCAGATATTTTCTTCCTGATAGAATCGTGAATTTATCCAAGTGAGGAAATTAAATACCAGACTCCTGATTAGAGTCAGACTTACACATATTTTTGGTGGGGAAAAGGCATTTTATTTTCAGAATTAAAATGTTCTGAAATATTTGATACAACACTGAGTTTTGTTTGTTACTTTTGATGTTTAAAAGGACATTTTCTCCCACATGGTTTTGAATGAATTATTGTTTTCAAGGGTGTGATATCAAGCCAAACAGCCAGGAAAGCTCTAGAGATTTGAGAATTAGAAAACAAAACTGACTCTAGCATGAATTAATACTGAAAGATGGCAAAGAATTTTGCAAGAGATGCGTGATATGTCCCATAAACCAGAGGCAGTTGAAAGAAGTTGAATGAAAAGTTGAAGTTGATGAAAAGGCAGGTTGTTGTTACAGACCCTGGGGGTGGCTCAAAAAATATTGGTGTAATGTTTGTACCTATAAGAAAAGTACCTTAAAGAAGCCTTGGGGATTGATCATGAGGGATTTGAATTGCTCCAATATTGATTGCAATAATAACCATGCAAAATCCAAGAAAGCAGGCTTTTAGAGCTACTCTGGTGTAGTGCTGCTTTCATAATGCAATTTGTTGAATGGTCAATATAGCCAGAGGATATTTTGGACCTAATCCCTGGAAATGAATCAAGTGCTATGATTTAATAAGGCTGGAAAATGGGTACTACTTGTATCTGAGTAAAACCTTCTAGAGCTATCATCCAATTTGAAATACTTGTTAAGAGAGGGCAGTAGATGAAGCAACACAAAAGTGACTTTGAGAGAGTGTAAAATGCCCTGAGAAATCTTGATTAGAATTCATCAGTTTACAGCACAAGAGTGGAGTGGTGGGCAGAGGGATTGCAGCTGATGTTGATCCCAGTTGCAGGGAATAAGTGTGTGGGAAAAGGGGCAGCAGAAACCTTTATGGGAAAACAGCTCAAGGCAGGATGCAAGGAACAACTGTGCAGCTTCCAACATACAGCTGGCTGTATAAACAAATCAATTTTAAAGACAATTGAGTGTAAATATGAATACTGAGCAGGGAGAGCCATGCAGTACATTCTAACCTGAGGTCAAGAGTTTTCCAAATATACTGACAGTGGCATGTAGGTATGCAGAGGGCTGGTTCCCTGGTGAGCTGGGACACAGCTCAAGATGGAGAAAGAGGAAACAGATGATATTTGTTTTATTTGAAAAAGAAAAATAAAGCTTGCTTATTTATTGTTGGGTTTTTTTTTTTTTTTTGGTCTTTAGAGAGACAGAAGAGGTGAAATGTGGCTCTGTCAAAAAAAAGGGATAAATTTGCTAAAATTTGAGGCAGCAAACCAAACCAAGAATGAGTGTGCTCGTAGAAAATTAGACACAATTAAGAGGGATAGAGAAGAACTCTGTATTAAAGGATGGAAAGACACCACATGGAGATTAAAATGTTTCTATTTTTTGACATTAGAGAAGCAACAAACCCCACTGAATTTAAATGTCACACAGAAATGATTTTTGTATCCCAAGCGAGGAGCAGAGCATATTACACCCCTTTCACCCTTTTTGTGGAAAGAATTTATATTATTGTCTTGGAAATTTCCTGAGCCTTTGTCCATACTGGCAAAAGAATCTATGTGTGTCTCTGTTTATTTTAGGGATAAAGTTTTGTCCAGTCTTTTTGCTTTTCTCTCATGTGATTAGGGAAATAATACAGTGTGTGATGGTGATTATTCTTGTATGTGTAGACCTGTGGCACAAGCAGCCTGATTTTGGTCTAATGGTATTTGTATTCCTTTGTGTGAATGTACAGAAACAGCGACCATCAGAGATTGTTTAACATATGTTTTACAACAAGTGAAAGAAATATCATGTGCTGTGGTGAGAGGGAAGAAAAGGAACCTCTAATGCTGGGTCATGGATAGTTTGAAATTGAATTCAGGTGTATCCATCTGTGTTTAGGCTTTAATAAACCAGAAGCTTCATGGATTTTTATGTCTTACTCTATGAAAACTAATCTGTTTGTAGCATCTTTGAAGAAATTGTTTTCTTTTTAATGCCTGTCACGCTTGCCTAGGTCTTTTTGCATGATTAAAATTGGCAGGATTTCTAGTTAAGTGAAATCCTGCTCATATGAGCTGTCAATAAAGGGAAACAAAACAAGCCCAGAACAGTTGTGTGACATGTTCAGTACCAAACATGTTTCAGTAGTGGTGAGGGATAAAAGACTGGCTACTTGAAAATAAATTTCTCTGAAGGCCCTGCTACCCACGTCTGTTGTTGGCAGACATTGTTCAGAGGAGGAAAAAAACCTGAAACAAACACTTTGAAACTTCAAACTTGAAATACTTTCATTTCAGATGAGAAATTATGCTCCTGGTACTCACCCTGCAGATTCTGAAATGCTTGAAAGTTTTTCCATTTTAGTGTCTCATGGAAACACTTGGATTTGCCTGCCCTGGCCCTTTATGTTTTGTGTACACAATAAAGAAGTGATATCTTTTATTCCTTGAGCATAAAAGACTGGCAATATAAAAATATATTTTTCCATCAGATCTCATGACTGCCACCTGATTTTTATCTCAGGCTAGTGGAAAAATGTGATTTCTTGGGTAATGGAGCAAAGTAGGGAGTATGTATTGAAGGGAACAGTCATGCTATACTGACCAGGAATAGCATTAGGTGGGCCAGCTATAGAGATCTCCCTGAGGGCATCGGTCTAGTTTATGAATGTAGTTAAAAATAAAGTAACAGGCAAACTGGGTACTCATATCTGTTTGTGGAGGCCTAAAATATGGCTAAAAATGTGGACACTTGTGTTCCAAATATGGTTTTCCTATGTTTTTATGTATCTTCAGATTGGGTCATGTTAGTTATAGAAAGATTTTTGATTTGAGAGAGGATGACAAAGTAGTAACCAGCATGATACTTAGTTTTGACTATCTTCTGAAGGTAGACTGCATTATAACTGTTTTGTTTTTTTAAATTTCTCATAACATAACATTTGCTGTAATCTGCTGTTTAAATGACAGAAAGGACAACTATTTTTCCTTGTTTTAGTAAAATAAATAACTTCTTTTACACCCCTCTTCCTATGCAGCTGTGCTCACCAGGAATGAAATCTGCATTTCATATTGCTCAGGAAGGTCTTTTTTGCAGCTGCAAAAAGCCCAAGCATCACTGACCAGTTAATAAAAGCTGTAATGACCTCAGGAAACCGAAGTGTGTGGAGACTTCATCCATGTCTCAGTAATGAAAAACCATGAAGTGTTAAAGAAAAGCTCTGGTGCAGCATGTATTAGTGTTTTGACAGCACCCTATGCTTATGCCAAGCCCTGTCATCTTCATCTGTATGAACGCACCAGTGCAGCAATGTCCTCATAGAGCCAGGGTGCACAAAGGCAGACAATAATGGAAATGTCAGGTGGAAAGGACTTTGAGAAGTAGCTGAATCCACTGCTCTGCACTGACACAATGTGGGTCTCTTCTGAAGCTGTCAAAAATCTTCAGGCATGTGTAAGAACAGATTATATGACCTCTCTTGGTAGCCCTACCCTTGTGTGTCATGACCTTTAGTGGCAGAAAGTTTTCCTAGTCCTCATTCCAAGTTTTTTTAGATGCAATTAAGCTGATTCTTTGTGTTTACCCTATAAACACGGAGAGATGTTTGAATAATGCACCCTCCTTTCATAATTTTTTAAAATTATTCTTTTTTTTTTTTTCTGTAGTATTTGGGGAAAAAGATTTTACTTCAGTTAAAGGGCACAGATGAAAAATGTCAGAGACAAGCAGTGAAAACAGCTTAGTGACTGGAATTATTCTTCATTCCATAGTTGAAAGTGGATGTTTTGTCATGGTGTTTTTAATGCTACTGGTCCATTTCCTTAATAGAGCAAAGTAAAGTGGTCAGCTTGCACACAATTTTCTAATTACATGTGGGAATATTATGTTGACAAACAAGAACTTATTACTCCACCAGCATTTTGAAGTACCATCTACTCTTCACAATGAAGCATTTATAAAGCAGACCCTATTTCCAGATCATTTCATTTTTGCATGACTAATTGCATGTTATAAGTTACAATGGCAATTTCTTTCTCTTGAAAGATGGTGCCCACATCTCTCACACAATATATTGATTTGTCTGGAGACAGTTAATGAAAGAAGACCATTTGAGACATAGTTTTATTTCAAAGATCTGCAGGCGTGGCAAGAATATAAATAATTGTAAGACAGTGGGAAAAAAAAAAAAGACAATTTATTAAACATACTTACAACTCTGGCTTCTTCCAGGGCAGCTCTTAGCTGGTGATGCCCAAACTTCCCCAGCTGCCAGATATTCACTTAAATGAGATTCAAGGGTATCAAGAGCCATGCAGTTTTCTTACCATTGGATGGCTGGAAAGCATTAAACTGGACTCAAAATGGATAGTATGTAATAACAAGTATATTTTTCAAGTTTTCAGAGGAATAATCTACCTACTAAAATTATTCAGCTCTTCAGTGTTTCAAGATTCTTTTTCTTAATAATTATGGGCCACTTGAACCTTCACAAATGACTTGAAAATACAGCCTCACAGAAAAACAAGAGCTGTTTGATAACTGCACACTCATTTCTGAGTGATTCCTCTATCTCCTCTCAATTTTTTTCTCTCTTCAGTTGCATTCTGACCTATTTTCTGGTTTAAGCAATAAATGCTTTTTTATTTGATTTACAGCAGTAATGTGTGATTGACTGGACACGCTGGTTTATTACTGCAGAGATGAGTAGCTCTGTCACAAACATACAAGGGTGTACAAGCCAAGAAGCAATACCTTTATGCAAATAAAAGAAACTATTGGATTTAAGTTTCTTTCCTGCAACAGTGTCCTGTGGCTTAGTGTTAGATTTATTGTCCATTTAATCAAAGTTGAACAAGTATTTGCAAATCTAATTTCTCAAGAATGCCTTCTGACAATTCCAAGTGTATTTTTTCTTGGATAAAAGTCTGAGTCATCAACAGAAGGAGTATATACTGTGTTGTGATGTACCAGAGAGTGTGAAATACTCCTTTTGGGGCTGTGTTTTAAGAAAGAGGTGACAAAACCGGAGGTGAGAAGAGTTCATGGAAATCAACACAAAGAGTAAGAAACAGCTGATGAAGGAGGGCTGAATAATTTTATTTTATTTCTCCAAGGATGAGACTGAGATGAACTCAAAGATACCATTGTACACTTTTTTAAGACCTCTAGCTGGGGCAAATAATGTAACTGGCTGAAGTGATTTAATGTAAGAAGTAGTAAGAGTCAAATGTTGTGTGTATGATGCTTCCCACCTTTAAGAAAAAATTCCTCTTTCTTAAGAAAAAGACCTCTTTCCTGGTGTAAATTAGCATAATCCATAAAAATAATTTATTTTTACTTTGGGCTGAAAATCTGTTATGGAGTTTGAGCTGAGAAATGCCTTTTACCTCTTCAGTGTTTTTGTTGAAACTTCATTTGGAACTCCTACTTGCAGGTCACCACTGGGATAAAGCCTTTGTGCTGGTTGTTGTACCTCTGTGAAGAAACACATGTCCCAAAGGTGATTCCAAAAACATAAGGCAGAGAGCTTGAGGGCACACAAGAAGACTGAGTGTTGTACTGGGTCAGTGAGAGGAGGAAGTTAAATTTGGGGCTCCTCATTTTGGCCTTTTGGAGATCATAGCAATTTTCAAAACAAAGGTTAATTTGTCACCCAAGTGTATGTATTGTAAATTGGGGGATCAAAAGTGCTGCCACCATGGGTGTGTGTTCAGTGTGACCATGACAGTGAAACACAGGGGGTCTGCTCTTGGCAGCCCTGGTGTAGGCATCAGTCATAAGTGAGCCAATACCTTTTAAGAATTGACTGTAAATAATTCTTTCTGACTTTACCTTGGCAGGGTTACACTGTTAATTTATTTATTTATTTATCTTGCTGCTTAATTTTTATAATCCATAAAACAATAGGAAAATCACAAGATGAGAGCTCACTGGACTAATGCACTGAAATGAGAAGTCTTGCTCTTAGTCATTAATGGAAGTGTTAAATGTGAGAGGAAAATGAGGTGATGTTTAAAAGTGACTGTGTTGGAAGAGAATGGAAAAAGCAGGCATTTAAAGAGCTTTCCCTGAGCATCAGGGAATATGGTGATTCTCACAGGAGCTGATAGTAAGAAAGAACCAAAGGTATGCCTGGAGCCATATTACGGTTATCCAGCCTTGTAAGGATTTGCATTTATTTTGTGAGCAGACGATGGGGCTTTTCTATTGAGTTCTAACAGAAGCCTCAGAAGAGATTCAGTGTTAAATATTTTAGGATGATTGTCAGAATTTAGAGCTTTGTTTTCAGAGCTACCATGTGCTGTTCTGTTGAAGATTAACTGCTTTACTACTTGAACTCTGAGTTATGTGTCTTGCTCTTGAAATCAGGATATTTTACTGTCCTATTTCAATAGTTTTATCTATTGAAAAGACCAATTTAAACCTCATAGTCGTGAATATTTAATTCTTTTCTGAGTAGTGTGCTATCTAGAAGCTTAGTTATGAAATAGAAATTAATTATGAAAAAACAAAGCACACTGTTCTGTGGATTGGAGAGGGAGGGAGTATTGTGTGCTGTTCAGTGACCTTCAGTACATCAAATTCAAATGTTTAAAACACTGTTTATATTTCTATATTTGTATATGTTTAGGGTGAAAGAAACATTTAGGAATTGCTGTACTGGATTAGATTAATTGCCCATTTAATCCAATATTCTGGGAAGTACCAGATGGATTGAAAATACATGAGAAATCTCACAATACAGCATGGCCAGATTCTGTCAGTTGATAGGTTAAACTTTGGAATGTGAAGCTTTCTGTTTATTATCAGTCTTTTTTTTAAAAAAAATCATGCTTAATGTGAATGTTTTCTCCAGACTCTTGTCTTGAAGATGGAAGCAGACTGTGGTAATAGATTTATTCCCTGTAGACCAGGAGGCTGTTTATTTCTGAGACAGAGTGGCTCTCAGCTGCCCCATGGGAAGGCAGAACTCTCTCCCCCTTTCTTGGTGCACCATCACAGCCAAGTGGAGAGCTGCTGCTGATTGTCTCAGCTTTATAGTTTGTATTTAGATTAAACCCCTTAATGGATGTCATAAAAATCCCAGCTAAATAGAGAGGGTATGTTATTGGTAATATCCTTGTATTGGCTGAAACCTAGAATTTTGAGAAACTTGTTTTATGAGTGACAGTTCTGGAGTTTCTGATAAAAAGCAAAATAAAACTTCTAAAAGGTGTTGCATTTAACTGTGTATTGAACAGAGGAAGACAGCTGAGTCTCCACTTGCATTGTGCTAAGTATCTAAAATCATAACAAATATTGAGGACCTCAAATGAGTGGTCTCAGAAGTTTTTTCCACCTTAGTTTTTTACCTTAGATAAAAGTTGAGCTCTGCTTCTCATCTTCCTTGGTTAAACTGGACATGTTGGCTACCTGTCCCATCCATCCTTGGTGCACAAAGTACTCTTCCACACTGCCTTTATGGCAGAATTGGACACACTGGCCTCAGTAATGTGATTTTCTTTTTTATTCCCAAGAGCAATATAACTACAGTGAGCATTTCAAGGGTGCTTGCAAATTATTTAGTGGAGACAAAAAAGAAGTTCTAAGTACCAGAGAAAAAGTTTTTCCTATTATACAGAAGCTGTGGAGGGAAAAAGTAACTTTAATTTACCTTTTCTTTTAGCAAGGTCTCTTAGCACTTCACTTAAATTCACATGTAGCATAATACACTGGATTTTATGGGGTGGGGACAATATTTATAGTTCAAACCATTAATATCCTTTGAGCAGATGTAACACTTATTCAAGGCAGGTCAGTGCTGTCTTTGGGGCCAGGCTGACCAGAAGTTACAGCAGGGCACAGCTGTGACAGGGCAGGAGCAGGAGGGCAGGACGTGGCTGCTTTCACATCTTGTAGGGCAATTCAGCATTATGTCCCTAGGTAATTTTTAAAATCCTTCTGCAATCAGCCAGTTCAGATGAGATCTCAGGTAGAATTTCCTCACTCTTTATAATGCTGAGAGGAACACCCTGTTTTCTGTGATCTAGGTTAGAGTAGGATTAGTTATGGAGAATTTTGCATGAGAAAAGAAGAGCTGGTTAATATAGATGCGCTAAATAAGTGGCAGTAGTTCCAAAATTTAAAAATTATGTATCATCCAAAGTTGAAAACAGTAGTTATAAACTAGTTATAGAAAAGAAATAATCACTGAGTTAAATTGCTGTTAATAATTTATTATTATAATACAGACAAAGGCAACAAAAAAGCACAAAGTATATACAAAAGAAAAGGAGCAGATGAGTTAGAATACAAACAGATTAAAAGAATCAAATTGCTCTGTAGGATTAACTATATCTGCTCAAGAATGTGTATGTCTTAAGATGGGATTTGATTGAATAACAGCATTTTTCAGTAGAGCATCCAGAACATGCTTAGAGTGTGGTGCTAGAAAGTTGTTTTGGATAGGCTGAGACTACAAGGAACTGTGTCTCAGTGCTGAAATGTTAAATGTTCTTCCTCCAGGGGCAAAGATAGTGGTGCCCATATTCAAGTTTCCCTGAGACATGCCACAGGGAATGACTTCTGCTCCCTTTTTCTTTTTGACAAGTGTTCACAACTTTGAAATGCAGCAGAAAAAAAGCCTTTCTTTACACTTACAAGTGACTGTAGAAGTCACTTGCCCCTACTGCAAGACCTCTTTTTGAGGTTTGATTAGAAATAGTGGTTTTTGTTAGCTGTGCTGGTGTAACTTTGTGCAGTCTGTAAGGTGGCAGCCAGGTCACTTTCCCAAAGAAATCACATCTTATCCTAGCCATTGTTGGGACCTGAACACTGGCACAAACAAAAGAAGTTTCTGCTGGAATATTGACAGGCAAATGCCTTCTGTTGAAGAAGTGTCATTATAATAGTTTTTTAAGGAAGAAGCTAAAATATCAAAGACTAGCATGGTTTTGATGGGCTGTTTTAGGCCATGGATACACTTGCTAAATATAAAAACCTGAGTTTGTAAAAACATTACTAATTCTTTGGTCATTGCTGATCTGCTCTAAAGATTTCTGCCTAGTGTTGATAGAGGCCAGAGCATGTTTTTTACAATGCTTGCAGAACTGTCTGTGGCAGTTTCTGGCCTGGAAGGATCACCAGGTTATGAGTTTAGCTGGTTGGCATATACATATGAAAAAAGTGAACAACAACTGAAGAGAAAATATCACACGACTTTTAAAATCTTGTTTTGTGTAAAACTCAGTCTGAAAGGGAGTGTTGTGGCTTTGGTTAAGGTTTGTGAGATGATATTTATCTGTCTGGTCATGCAGTATATGCTATACTCTTTGGAAGGTCTGCCAAGAAGGATTTACAGTAATATTTGGCGGCATGACACAAGGATATGGAGCAATACCTCTGAAGCCTCCTCTGGAATGATAGGCTGCTTCTCAGGTGTTTGCTGAGCAGTTTTTATGATTGCTTTTGGGTGTTCTTATGCTGAATCTGAGTATGGATTCAGTTATTAATTGCAGTGTATTCCAGTTCCTGATTTTACTTCTCCAATGTATCACACATTGCTAATGAAACCTCCTGGCTACAGGGGTAACTGAATCATACCTAAAAACTACAAAAAAGGTGTCACAAACCTTGAGTTAAACTGCAGAACACTGAAGACTATTCCAAATGTTGGCTTGAAATACATGAGCCAGAGAGCAGAGGCATTAAGCCAGATTAGGTTGTGATGTCCAGATAAATTCAAGTGGTGTCTAGCAGTTAAAGATGAAACTTTGGAAAAGATACTCCTAACTGAAACTTCTGAAAAGATATTCCTATGTTATGTTCTGTGCTGAACAATGAACCAAACAAAATTATTCAAAATTCATGGTTGCAAGTTCCTTTATTCTCCTATCTGTAAGGAGCTGCATGTTAACTGATTGAACTCCTCTTTTTCTTTTCCAGACACAAGTGCCACAGGAGCCATAATTATTCAAGTATGATTTGACAGTATGTTTGTGTAAGACTGTTGTGCTTTTTGTTTTTTTTTTTCTTCTTTTCCTGGAGTGTACTGCATTATTCCTTCTTTGGGTAGCAGAAAATGGATTCTTTTGATTAGGCAGATCAAATGTCTGCTGAGACCAAATGAGCATAATGCTGACTGCAGGCAGGATTTACCTCGGGAGCAAATTGGATGAAACAGCCCTACTACTGCTAATTGGCAGAGCCTGCCCACTCTGGGCTATACAAAGTGATATCCACCACATGGCTCTGCAGTCCTTGCCCTTCAGACTGGGGCTGTTCCCAGCCTGCTGTACAGGAGGCTCTTGGGGCAAAATGTTTGCATTTATAATTCCTGTTCCATGACTGCTCTGTAACAGCCTGTGCTTTGGAGAACAGTTTTGTCAGTGAAGGCTGTACAGACAGAACATTTTAGGAAAGTAGGCAAAGAAGGGTTGTGGGCAAGGTTAGAGCAAAATCAACGGAGATAAATTAAAATCTCATAAAAATTATTGAAGTTTGAATGGAAGTGTGGAATACACATGGAAGACATCCCTTAGAATGCTGGTTTTTGTATCTTTAGTCTGCTATTCCAACACCAGGATATCTAGTGTTGGGAGTACTCTCGTATCAATCACCACAGCTCTCTTGCAGTGGGGATAGCAAATGGCACTGAAGCTGTAAGGAACTATTTCTACCAGGACACAACTAATGGTTTACAGTATATCAGCTTAGTTCCAGCAGCACACAAGACATAATTTCATGAGCTCTCCTGACAAATGGAAAATGAACTGTAGGTGCTGTTCTGCTTATGGAAGCTGAGACCAGGCTGGAATATCTTTTTAGTGTGAAAGACTCTGTTAAAAAGTTTCTGTGATTTGTAGGCTTTCTTTGCAGCTTAGAGTTGGCATTATTTACTTTATTATGCCAACCAACTGGGTCATTTGATTAATAAAAAAATTGTCTCAGACCAGTAAAAAATTAATTTGTGGTAACTCCAAGGGCAGTTAGAGTCCATAGTAAGTTAGAAAGGTCTCACGTGGCCCCAGCTACCATGCACAGAGATGTGATGAAATTAGATGCTTGTACAAGTGTAAACTGACCTTTTATTTCTGTCTGTTTCAGAAAACACCATGGATCTGATTGAGAAGTTTGCAGCAAGACTCAGTCATAGACTAATGTCAGTTTTTGACTGAAAATTATTACAAAATAACATGGTCATGAAGGGAGATGTCAGTGAATGACAAGTTTTTTTTTTTTATGAAAAACTTCTTTGAAATGGTTCACATATTCCAGAGTTACATATATTCAAAACCACTGGATCATGGAGATGGAATTGGTACTTGCATTCCAAAAGTTTTAATGGAAGCCTGTTAAAGGTTTTCAGGTTTTTCTTTCTTTTTTTTTTTTTTTAATTTTTTGTTTCAGCTGGTTTTGTCTAGGGATGTAGAGACAACAGGACACTGCACTGTTGGTGCTTCCTTGTGAATCTTGGTGTAGAAAATATAGGTTCAAAGAGGATGCAAAGATTCTGGGTTAATCGCTTTAGGGGAGGTTTGAAGATCCAGTCTGCTGATGTCTGACCAGGGGCTTGATACAAACTGTGAAGATGGTGTGGGAATCATGTACCTATTTATGGAGACTCTTTGTATGGAGGAAAACACAACCCCTCACAGCAGCATGAAGAGGTTTTCTCTAACTTGGACTAATGGTGGAAAAAACCCCAACAAACAAAACTGGGACAACTAGCAAGGAAGGCTTCAAAGTGAGAGAGATCAAAAACCATCCCACAGTGTTTCAGGAGAAATACAGTATCCTCATCCTACATTATTTGTAAAACCCAAAAGCTGTGGGAATCCACAGTGGAGAAGTTTGTGGCTCAGAGCTGAATGAATTCCTTTTGTTTAACCTGGTTGGATAAAACAAGCTGCATTTCTGCATCCCAAGCTGATGGCACAGAGCCAGCAGACCTAGTAAAAAAAAGTCAGTGACTTTGTGTGATTTGTTCAGTGATATCACATTTTCAAAGGAGGTGTTATAGGAAGAAACTGTTTCCATAGAAAAGCTCTGTAAATAAATATATGGATCTGCTTAATTTCTGAAAAATGTTTCCAGGACTGGCAATTTGAGCATGTGTTGTGTCTCTGACTGCTGGAAATTTTATCTACCATTGGAGTAAGGTGGTGCTGGACACAAGGTCATGAGTCTTAGTATTGTCACTTGTAAACCTCAGCAGCAGATGAGATTCAAGAGTGATGTCAGTGAACCTACAGCTACGGTTGCCAATGAACTTATAATTTGAAGGCTATTAGCAGTTTAATGAGAGCAGGAATGTAGCACAAAATGTAATATTGGAAAACTTTATTAGAGAACCAGTTTTCTAATTCATGGTGAGAAATGAATTTGCTTGAATAGAGATGAACAATTTTTAGCATCTGCATGAAATTCAAAAGGAAAAGAGGATTGATACAGCCTGTGCAATTAAAGTCACATCTAGTGCTTAATTAAATTGTTCAGTTATAAGGTGCCACACTTCCTAAAATCTCTGAAATAATTATTGATCATCAAATGTTCTGCCACTTCTGTGTTTGTCATCAGCTGAAACTGGTGAATTATTCATGGGTTTCAATTTAATTCACTTAATGTTCTTTCTGGTGATCAGTATCTGTGTAAAATGTCTAAATGTATGTTGTTTTATTTCTTACTGTCTCAGTACAAGCCTTGGCTTGCTCACAGGGTGTACTTGTCACTCCTTGTCACTCAAGAGCAGGACAAGTTCTGCATTTTATTTTTTTTTTCCAGAGAAAATACACAATAGCTTCTCTGGAAGATGTTGTACGAAGGTATGATTTTTTTTTTTTTATGGCAATGATTTTAGGGTATAGAAATTATGAGATAAGGAAAAGGGAAGAGACCATCACAGTCAAGTTTTCTCAGAAGAGAAAAGCCAACAACTGCTCTAATTTACCACAGTATTTGCATATTTTGCATTATAGTTGTGCAAACAGGAGAGATTTAATCCTGCCTGTAAGCATATCTTCATAAATGCATTAAAAGCCTTCCAGGAAGAATAAAATTGGCTGGAAATATATAGCCCTTTTTAGGTATATCAAATTTATTTTAGTCTGTTCAGTGAATATTTATAATCAGCACACATTTGCACTTCTCAGTAAGAGCATTTTAGCAAACTTTAAATGTAAAGATTTTTTATATCTTTTTGTCAATTGGCATTTTTATGTCTGAACCAACAGATGACTATACTTGTGTCTCCACATGAATAAATAATAAAACACAAAAGAGCAATTCATTTGCTAATGAACTAACTTTTTCAATGATTTTCAAACTCACTTGGAGGAAGCTTCTCAGTGTTTGGTGTCAATGCTAAGGTGTAAACAATAGTTACTATGGTGGTGTAAAGAATGGTTTATGACATTACTCCTTGAATTAAATTGGCAAAGCAACTATGCTGAGGCAGAGAAAGGGCCTCTTTTTCTTTTTCCCTTCTTCACTGTTTGCTCTAGTGCTGCAATACCTCTGGGAATGATGTAACTCCTATAAAACTAAACTCCAGGGATAATATTTTTCCTGTTAAGCAAGCCCTTTGATTTTTGAGAAGACATATGAGGGTTTTGGCACATCCATGCAGCCTGCAGATACTTTACATGGATATAGATTTTGTGAAATTCCTTCCACCTAGAGACTGAAATCATGTTCTTGTAAGAAACTCTCTCTCTTCTACCTGTGAAGCTTGAATGTGTTCAGATGTAGGTGAGATATGTGAACAACTCTAAAACTAATCATTCTGAAGTATAAGAGGCTGTCAGGAAAACATGAAAGATGTTGCTCTCTCCCCTGAGTGCTGAGTCTGTATGGACAATTACAGCACTGAGAGATGCAATGGAGACATGAGCACACATCAAGAGTCAGAATAGCCTAAGCTGGAAGAGACCCACAGGGATTATTGAGTCCAGCTCCTGGCCCTGCACTGGACAACCCCAAGATTCACATAATGTGCCTTAAAGTATTGTCCAAACACTTCTGGAGTCCTGGCAGACTTTGTACTGTGACCACTTCCCTGGGGAGACCATTCCAATGCTGATCCAAAAAGGAATTAGGGCCTTCTCTGAGTTACAGGTTGTTGCTTTATTTCTGCCAGGGAGATTTATGAGAAGGTATCTTTTCTCCTTTGGTTGCAGAGCTGTTTTTTGTAGATGTTCCCCACTGGCTTTCTGGATGTTTGCCTGCCTGTTTTGTGCCCAGATCATGTGTCTGTGGTGAGTCAAGAGGCTGGACAGAAAGAAGAGTGAGGGATAAGTTCAAAACCACCCCTCCTGAGAAACACCTTATTTTTGCCCAGCTCTGTGAATGTCACTATTGCCCTTTGCACAACGGAGGCACTCTAGCACTGCTGTCACAGCCCCCCTGCAGCTGCTGGGATGGGGTACAGATGCCTTTCTTCACTGTAATCTCCACAGGAATTTCACTTTTATGCACTTTCCAGATATGCTGTGTCTGTGAGGGCTGAGGGGATGAGCAGCTCACATGCTGTTTGTGAGGAAGCCAGGGCAGAAGGTAACAAAGCCAGCTGCTATACCATTAACATGGAGCATAAAATACAGCTTTGGGATACGTGCCTGTCATTTTTGCAATACACTGACAAAGTAAGGTTTCTATTGATTTAACCTCCCTGCTGCTCTAACCTGCAATTGTTATGCAGTTCTTCTGCAATCTGGAATTATGAGTGATAGAGCTTAACTATTCCCAAAACAGAAAAATGTATCTTAAAAAAAACACCCAAAAAAAGCGCATCCAGATGCATTTTTGCTTTGTTTTATTTCTGCAAGTGGGAACTGTGTTCATTATGAGGGAGTGTGTCTAGGCCAAGTTACAGCATTTGACTTCATGTTGTCATTCCAAAAGAGACAGCCACTTCTATGTTTTCTCTAAACAAATAGGCAGAAAACCAAGATTTTTCTAAGAAAGTCATCACAAAGGAGAAATGGCTTAGACATTGCAGTAATCCAGGGTGGTATGTCTGTTCTTCCTGTGGAGAACTTTATAGATTGTTTACTAAGCTGAAATCTGTCTCTCACTTCACCAAATGCTTCCCAAGATGCTGACTTTGTCTAACCATGTCCCCTTCATTCTTCAATGTTTATTTCTCTTCCTGCCAGGATTCCAGAGTTGTTTGCATGTTTGCAATATGACTCCTCTGTAGTTTATTTCCAGAATACTTTTCTATCTCTGTCTTCTAGGCCAAGTGTTCACTGTCAAAGGTGGCAGGCTGCACAAAACTTCTGCCTCACTTCCATAAACATGGAGAATGTAATTGCACCCAGGTACTGGCTCAGTGGAGAGTGATGGTGCAGGTATTTAAGGCCCAGCAGGTGACTCAGGGTTGATGGATCAACAGCAGTGATGAGCATTGTGACCACTGGAGTAGTGAGATAGATATATAAATACGCTCTACCTGAAAGCCACAAAATACCATAAATTAGGGTGATGAGATGGGAAACAAACCTCTGGAAAGGTGAGCAATAGCATGTGCTGAATCCCAGTCACTGTTCTGCAACTTTATTGGGGTTGGCCTGGAATGTGTAGAGAAAAAAATGCTATTCTGGTCTTAAGTGTATGACTAATGAATGGCTTCATGAGAAAACATACTTTGAGCAGATCTGTATTGCTCCTAAACCCATCTGCCCTGTGTTGTTTAAAGCTGTAGACAGAATGAAGCTACATTGGTTTACAAAGGAGCTCCAGATTATTGTATGAGCTACTGTCTTATGCTCACTCTGATACTCACAAAAATTAAGGAAACCCTCTTCTACTATTTCTTTTATGCCAAGGTAAATAAGTTCTTGGGAATATTAAACAAAAGATTGATTCAATTTCAGAAATTATTATTTGTGTAATGATTAAAGTGAATGCAAGTAATTTGTTTAAGAATGGATTCCAGCTGAGGCCTCAGTGTTGATGGCTCACCTTTGCTTACAAACCTGGAGTGCAGATTGACTGATGTACTAATTGCAGTTTTCTGGAAACAGACATACTTCAATGTGATGGGTGTTGTGCAGTTGATTAAGGAGTGACGACTGCTGATGACCCCAGAAACTACTGATAACACACTTGAAAGATAAAAAAGATTTGTGATTCCATGAACTAATATATATCCTGTCTCTTGTGAATGTAGTCAGGATTGCCTTACTTCAGGGGAGTCCAGATTTGAAAAATGTATGACCTTGTTGCTCACAGTAAAACAAGTCAGAATACAAGGGAGCAGTGGAAATAAAATGTCCACAACTTTAAACTGCAGACCTGTGAGATCAGAGAGGTTTTGTTTCTAAAGCTTGTTCTTAGAGCAAATGTCAACTATAAAATAAAAAATGGGCTTGTTTTTACAAGAAATCCAAATTCATGCCCCTCCTGCCACGATATTCCAGCAAATACGGAACCATCCAAATGAAAATGACGCAAAAGCTCTAAATTCAATTACAGTTATTACAATCTCATGCCTGTTTGACCAAGGCAGCAAGGCCAAGTCCTGTGGCAGCTGCTGAGCCCACATCTGGCTTCTGTTCTCCAACCTGACAATGTAGGTTCTCCTTTAGAACTTTTTGACTTTTCAGTGAGATGCCTCAAATCTTCTGTCCCCGGGATTTGAAAAGTTCTATTTCTGCTTTAGCTCAGTGATGGCTTCAGCTCTCCATTCTTCTCTGTGTCTGGGCTTGGAAGTCACTGCTGCCACTTCCTCTCCACACCTCAGCCTCCCTCAGTACGAGGGATGGACATGGGAATAATAAAGTTATTGGGGATTTGTGTTTGGGGAGCTCCTCTCCAAGTGTGAGGGAATGATGTGACACAGCCCATGGCCTGACCCTGGCCATGGGAGCAGAGCTGATGAAGCCTCCAGCAGTCCATGCTTTTTAATTAAGGACAGAATCTTCCTTTCCCGAGAAAATGGATGTACTGCATGCACTGCCCTGTTTTCTTCCCAGCACAGCACAGTGAGTGCTGAGGCAGGGATGCAAGCAATGCTCAGTCCTTAGCACTAGTTCTAAAAGGCGGTGGTGCCAACCACTCTTTTAATTTCTTCCTTCTGAATTATTTTACTGATTTACTGCTGAGTATAAATGGTAGTGTTTTTTTTTCCTTTCCTCCTGACACATCAAATCAAAGCAAAACCAAAATACTTTTCAGCAGGAAAACTGTAAGCTCAAAAGCAGAAAAAAAATTTGAATTTTCCCCCATGTAGAATTGGAGAATAAAATCTGTTTCATGTTGAGTTTAATAGAATTAAGATATTTTGCTGTAGCTGGCCCCATCAGGATGTGTCAGGTCAGTTCAAAGCACATTTGCATCTGCTCAGCTCTTATGGTTTACATAGGAGTTGAGTTTTTGCATCTAATTTTTCTTTCCCCAGGTCCTTTTTTTATCTGGATTATATCTCCTGTGAGATATAATCATGTTATATAGCATGAAGAACATTTCCCAGCTGTGACTTTGTAGGAATCCCATGATTACTGTAAAAGGTGGGGGCTGGAGATGGGCAGGGCACGCTCTTGTCAGGATTAATCCTGAGGCTCTGATATTGCAACTCCCAGAAGGCACATTGGTAGATATGGCTCCAGACAAACTTCCAAAAAATAAATATATAGAACTATTTAATTTATTTTGGGAGTGGAGAGGTGAATTATTTTCACTCTGTAAACTCTTATATTTTGGGTATTTTTTCCCATTTTGTCCCAAAATAAAATAAAAAAAATGTAATCTGTTACCCACTAGAAATCTTATTTAATATGTAAAAATCTGAGATTACTGCTTCAGGTCACAAACTTGATTTTAATTAGCATTCCATTTATTATAATATTTTTCCTAAGGTATATCTTTCCATGTAGAGATATTGTAAAGAATGAGGAAGAGAATTCTCAAAGCACTGATTAGGAGGTAATGTCAAATCATAATTCTGGCATGACTTACTATAACTGGAATCAGGGGTCTATTTGGATTTTCCCTATGCATTTTTCCCATTTATTTCCTGGTGGTAAAGCTTGGCATGTATAGTTGCAGCTTGGGAGCAATGATGTACCAGATATTGTTTGGATTTTTTTTGTGATCCTTTGCAGCTATATGACTAAGCAGCATGACTACTGCTGCCTTTGGGCTTTTATAAGCTTTCTGGAAGTTCTGTGGCAAAACATTTGTGGGTAAGTAATATTTATTGTTTTGTTTTTTTAAAATCAGATTATGGGATAGTGGTGTTACAATGCTGGTAAAGCCCAGGCTACTGGTTCCACACCACACTGCTGTGTCTGGCTCCCACATACTCCCCTCTCACAGCGTGCCTGAGATGAAGCAGACTCCAGGCAGCTGCATCTCACCTTTGTGGCTGCAATCCAAAGGTGCAGGTCCTCCATTTAGGACTTTCACCTGTGACTGAGATGGTGCTTCCACAGCTTGGGTAGCCTTTCTGTCTCTAGATGCTCCAGCAGAGGAAGCATATTTGCTAGATGGGAATTTGGGTTGCAGCTGTGGCATGGATAGCTATTGAAACAAGTCATCTACAAGCTTTACAAAGGCTCTGATACCAGTCTTTCTCTACAGCA
Source organism: Parus major (assembly GCF_001522545.3). Lineage (NCBI taxonomy): Eukaryota > Metazoa > Chordata > Aves > Passeriformes > Paridae > Parus > Parus major. The sequence goes on from NC_031774.1 coordinate 52,802,809, forward strand.
TAAGAAATGACCTGTCCACATTTTGGTTGCCCAATTTAGCTGTTTCTGTGTTTACTCCCAGAAGCTATGCTGGAGATAGTGGATCAGGCAGCACTGCAGGGCAGGACTGGGCTGAGATGGTCAATCTACATCCTGATGTGCTGTGATGTGTGGACTTCAGGCTGGTTGCAGCAGTAAGAGGTCTTTATCCACTATGCAGTATAGAGCTTGCAGAGATTAGACAAGCAAGCTGAGTAAATTTTCCTGCCTCAGGTTTTGGTGTTTTTTGTTATTCAATCTATTGGGTTTTTGTGTCAGAGTCTCTGCAACAGTCCGTTTTGACAAGGTTTCTTCAAGTTTTGCTGTCTGTTCCTGAACTGTGAATCTAAATCAACTAGCAGGCTTCCCTTTTATACATTCCTTTTTCCTTTCTTGAGCTATGTGATGAGGATGATAAGCCACTGAAGATTCCCAGCAGACCTGCATTGTTGCCTTACAATGAAGTGCAGTCCAGCATCCTGGTGCAGTGGATGGCAACTGCCTTATTTCCCTGTAAGCTTTCCAACTCAGCTCACCATCATCATCAGCTAACAGACCTCCTTTGTTAGCCTTGCCACAGATGCTGGAGGCCTGCTAGTCATCTCCTGGGGGGTTTATCTCAATATGGAAGCACAAAATGTATTTGAAATGGAAAAAGAAGTTTCCAAAGCAGTTGGTAGTCTAACACAAGTGGGGGGGGAGAAGGAGAGACAATCCCTGTGAACAGCCATAAGGCTTAGACATACAGACAGACATAGATTTTTACCACATTGGCACTAATGCTTTCAATCTTTTTTGTAAAAAGAAAATATTGCCAAGATGCTAATGTATACACATGGTAGCAATATGTTCATGAGGAATTGTAGTTAAGTTAATTACTGGAGCTGGGCTGTATGGACTGTGTGTTACACAGATGGACTGTATGATGCACAGGCACTTTTTAAGCATGCAGATTCCTACTGAAGTGGCACAGCTTAATGATTCACTTGGATTTAAGCTGCTACAACCTATTGTCCCAATAATCCAGGATTTAAGCACGCTGTAATTGTGTGTATCATGCATGAAAGATAAATTTGTAGCCGTGGAAATTTTAACGCTGCTCCTAGCTTCTTGGCTTTCTGTTTTCTTTGCACTCAAGAGCCAAAGTTTGAGTCTCAGCTGTGTTTGTGGCACACAAAGGCTGATTCCTTTCCTTACTCTTGCTATTGCAAACTAGAAGTAACTCAGCTGAAGAACAGGAAAGGGGAGCCAGCTTGGGTCTCTTCAGCAATAAGATACTGCCTGTCAGCGGGGTCTGCTCTGTGTCTTGCACTGCAGGTTGCCACACATGAGCCTTTGCTTGTTTTTATTCTGTCATAGAATGATTTTGGATAATAGGCAGACCCCATCTGTTCCTGTTTTAGGATGCTTTGCTTTCTTTTTCTAAATCTGCCCATAAATAAACACACAGAGAAAAATACTGGGGCGTGAAGCACACATCATGAGGTTAGCACAGAAGGTCCTGCTTCATGTCTACCAGCAGTGACATGCTCAGCTATTGCAGCATATATCATACCTGACATCCAACATCACCTCTGCAGCTCCTCCAGGCCTAAATTTGAGTGTTACAGGAACAGGCTGGGTGAATGGAAAATTAACCTTCTTCAGTAACTGCTCGCTTCCTCTCAGGTTAGGTCAGGGCATCTCTCTTGCTGCACTCTTTTGCTGTGCCAGGTTCGTACTGAGATTTGTGTGGGTTGTGCATGGATTACAGGTGATGTGTGGGATGAGAGGTTGTGTTTTGTATCTCCTGGCACACACACAGCTGGGAAAGTAGAGTTGCTTTCACAGCACTGAAGGGAAAATGGCTTCATCCTCATTTTTGTCTGTGCTAGAGAGGGAAAGGGACTCTCTAAGGGGACAGTCTGCTGTGGTGCAGCTGTCACTGAGAAAGGTTTCAGCAAGGCAGGGGCACAAGGCACAACTCAGGAGGACGTATTTACAGCTGCCTTCATGCCTGTAGCATATCCTTTACTCCATCATGAATTCTGCCCTGTGGCATTTCAGGGTTTTCCTTATCCTGAGGTGAAACTGATTATTCCACAGAAGCTGTCTGACACTGCTGCTGTTGCAGCCAGACTTCTTATATCAGATTAACATCCCCTGTTAGCACCATGGAATGGAAGGCTGTGAACCCAGCCCGGTGTGAGTGATTGTACACTGGTATTACCTAATTCTTACAGTATTAAGGTAATTAGGAAACATGAGACTTCACAAAAATAGACAGCTCATTGTACTGAGAGTATCAAAGGCATTTCTACTCCCATGTCAATTTGAGCAGTGCTCTTGGCTACTCCATTACAGTAATCAGCTTAGCTAAATTTGTTTTGCATGTCCAATGTTAATGAATGTCTAGTTGCTATTCTTTTAGGTTGAAATCCCCTGCATTGCCATAATTAGGGAAGTTAGTATGACTCCAGAAGTTGTGAGGTAGAGAGGGAGCAAGGATTTTAAATCTGCACTCAAGAGTGTGGGGCTGCCAGGTAGCATCCCAGTGAGTGTCATTTTGGGAAAGTGCAAGAGCTGTGTGTCTATTGCATCCAGGTCTGAAGATTTGCCCAAATGTGGATTATGGCCTCATTAAACCTTTGAAATGGATGCTTTCTGTTCTGGGTGAACACTGGATGGTGTATGCTTGTATATTATGGTGCCAATCATTCCTCTCCCCTTTCTCTCTGTTCCAGGATGGGTCTTACAGTGTACAGGACTTCTGCTGTCATCATTTCTGGGCCTTTTCCAAAAGTGGTAAAATGACGAAACAATGGAAAAGTGAAGTCTCTGGTTAGAAACCCACTTCATCTGGACTGAGACAGTTCACACAAGATGGAATTGTAGGCAGGCCTTTTTTTTTCAGATGCTTTTCTAGTTGATCCAATTTATAATCTATCCCTGCAAACATGCCATTTCTAATGGGTTCCATATGCCTCTAAGCCTTCCTGTTCAGCAAGAACAGGAAGCCTCCTTCTTCTCTGTTCAGCAAGAAGTCTGCCACTCTGCATCTTGTCTAAGGGTGTTTTTTTTAAAACCCAAACGAAAACTGGAAGTGGGCCTACGGTTGGATGCCATGCTTAAAGACTTTCTTCACAGCTACCCTTGACCTTTGTTCTGATGCTGCTGATGGCAGCACAGAGTCTGTTTAAGACACATATGCTAATGCAAACAAGGGAGTTTGAGGTGTTTTGGCAGTCAAAAGTAGCCACAGTAACAGGGACAGTATGAGAAGTTCAAGGTGCCTACTTGTTGGTACTACTACGCTGCTTATAATTTTCCTCTTCTATAATTAATTAATTTTTTTTTCCTTACACAGAGTCTCTAAACTGCTGTCATACTGAATTATTTCACCCTGGTTCCGGAGAATGGTTCTGTAAATACTCCTCTCAGCCACTTTTTATGGTTTATGGGCATGGAAAGGCTTTGAAAGCTCATTGCTACTTTACTGCCCACACATTTCCCCATCTATTCCCTATTTTGCTGCTGCCTCCTCCTCCCTATATTAATCCTCCATTAGCATCATAAGGCATCGACGAAGGATGCCAAGGTCACTCCTGTGCCAGGAAGCTTTTGCAGCTATGGATAGCCACATTTTAATGTTAACTTAGATGCCAGTTTTGGTTTTCCTTTAGAGGAGATTACAAAAAAAATAAAATCATTGTCAGCTGAGTTCCTGGAATCCCTATAAATTGCTACTGAAATGAGAGAATTCTGTAAATCCAAACATCCTGGCCAAGACTATAGTCCTCTCCCTTCTGTGCCATTTTCAGTGTCTAACCAAAAATGTTTCTCTAGCTAACAAGCTGCTAAATTCCAAATTAGTGCAACTAGAGTTTTAGGTATCTTAATAAGATGGAAGGAGTGGGGAGTTGAACTGCCTCCAGTAATGTCTTTCCATCTTATGTGATCGTAGTTCTTTCACTTGATGCTGTTTAAAAGAAACACCTCTACTCAAGACACCTACGTAGGCTTATGAGGGGAAAAAATCCACATGTTGACATATGAATTACTGTTTTAAATTTGTATTAAATATGCTTTTAGAGTGCCATGCTAGGCATTTTACAAATTGCAAAAGGGAGTCTCTGAAAACATAGAGTTTATGACCCAGAGAGACGAGATCGACCAAATACAGGAGAAGGTAAATGTCACCTTTACTTTTTGTCTGTGGAAATTGTAACCCTGAGAGAGGTTCCTCAAGCTCAGATGCAGCCTCAGTGAGAACTGCATGGGTTGAATCCCCATTCCTGAGCACTGGGACAATACCTAATTCATTAGACAAGCAAACCTCTTAAAATACTCTGAGTTGCTCAAATTCCCCACAGAAAGTAGAAGCTGGAAGAGGAGTAGACTTTTTTTTTGAGTGCCTTTCAAATTAAGAACAGGAAACCTATTGAAGAGCTGTTAAGAAAATTAGGTTAGTTTCCCAAGGAGGATAGTTTTTAGTCAACATAGAGCAATCTTGATTGGTTTCAGTGGGCCCACTTCTCTACTTTATTTGCAGTTTGTTCATTCCAAGATAACTAGGTTGTACACGATTACTGCTGTCTAGAGCTGGGTAGACTTGCTCTCCATGAAATTCCAATGTCTACCAGCTGGCACTTTAATAAAAAATGGAAGAAATACAATTTTGCTCTTTTAAAGAAAGAATCCTTTCCCCTGCAAACATGAGAATATAGTCATAAGATGTGATTTCACTTGGCTGAAACACAACAAAAGGGAATCTAAGATTCCATGAGCTACCTGCCAAAGTTCTTATTCCTAGGCACATAGAATATGAGCCTGTCACTTTTCTTTTACTGATTTATACTCAAAGGGTTGAGTAAAAGAGCTTAATTCTATATTTTGCTGCATTAACAGGAGTTAGCTCGTCCAGACCACAGAATTATCCAGCTGCTGCAAATCAGGTAGGAGGGGAGCAGTTCTTGTAAGAGGTCTCCAGAGATCCATACTGATAAATTGCCTCTAAAAGATACTTTATATCAACAAGAATAGGTCAGGATCAACAAATGACGAATTAGTACTGGAATATAATGTGTTAAATCTTGCATGGCCACCACTGACTAATGAGGACTGACCTTTGCAGCAATATATACAGTCAGTTTATTAAAGCAGGGACAGAGCAATCTCTAGGCCTTTGGTCAATCTAGGTTGCTTGGGGCTGAGGAATTTCCATTTAAAATATCTCTTCAGGTGATAAAGACTGATTCAATAGAGATGGGCTAATAAAGAAAGTGCTGGAAGCTACTATTAAATTCTAGCTTCTGTCAGCTTAACAGTGAAAACTTTTAATGAGGAAACCATTAAAGTTGACCTAATGAATCAGAAATGCTTTTCCTTGCTGGCTAATTATAGAGTGCCTAGAATATCTTTCGACATATGTAAGTTAGAAAATACAGATCTATTGAGTCCCCCTGCTCTCAAAGAAAACCTGTTGCATAGCAAAGACCTGGAAAATGCTCATCTGGGAGGTGCAGGATTTGACCTGGATTCACTGAGGAAATCTCTGGGGTCAGATGGGCTGGACACAGATGACATTATATTAAATTAGTGGTTGATATGTAAAAATATTGTTTTGTATAAAGCATTGTGGTAATGGAGGGACGCAGTAGGGCATGTGATGGATAAGAATTATTGCTGCATCCATCTGGTCTGTAAAAGAGCATTATGATAATGTCCTTGTCAGTAAAGTAGAAAATATAACAAATTATTGTGTTTACAAGTACAATGTGATGTGCAACATCAAATGATGTCACTGGAGATGATGTTTGCTGTTGTCTTAAAGGTTTTCATTTATTAGCAATATATTCAGGTAGCAGCATGATCTTATTTTGTGCCCTAGGGAAAATTCATCAGTAACATTAGAGTAACATTCAGAAATCCAAGACTAGATGAGACTGGGCACTTAAGAACCCAGCTAAGAAACAGTTTCCACTAGTATTGTCTCTTCTCAGCTTCCTTTCCACAAAATCTTAACATGTAAATAGGCAGGATAGATAAAAGAAATGCTTATTTTTCATTTGGCAGACATGGAGCACAGAGAAATCAGATCATTTGTCAAAAGTTGCAGTGAAAATTTTCATTGAGCTAGAAACAGAACTCAGATTTTTAAGTCTTAATTTGGAAATTGAACTGCTGTCCCAGCCTGCATGTGGTGGGTGATTTATCATTTTTGTAATCCATTTTCATTTTCATATGTAAAATGAATTTTCTTTCTGCATTACTAGGTCCAGTCTGGGTTTTTCCTTCTAGTTCCTACTTTACAGAGCTCTGAGTCTGAATAAAATATATTTATTTCTGGGATAGTCAAGGTCTCAAAGAACCTTGATAGACATATGCAAAATGTTGTTCATGGTAAAAATCACAATCCAGTTTACAGAAGTTGGCAGTTTGAGAGAAAACCCAGATTTGAAACATACTGTAAGTAAAGAGCCCTGTGTCTGTGACTCTCATAATCCAGTTTCTTCTCTCTGTGATTAAGAAGCAAAACCTTAGGTTAAAAAGTGAAAGGTGCACAAGCTGAGTATACAAACTAAGTGAGATGAGGTGGAAAGGGCACAGCTCTAAATAAAATGTAGCTAAATACATGAACAGTTTGGAACAAAAGCTTCCTGATTCCAATGCATTGACATATTGTTTCTGCTATCAAACCAGCTAAACTGAACTGCCATATGTTCCAATGAGTTCCTGAGTTGGTGACTGTGCTGGGGTGAAGGCTTAAGACTGGTGAGTTCTTTAGAGTAACCAGATCTTCAGTAGGAGCTGGATTATACCACGCACTGATTGACTGTTGCCTGTACCAGATTCCCTGGGACCTGCTGGTTTCCAGGCAGAGAGCATTTGTGCATCTTTTGCCAGGCCTTGGTTGTCTTTGCAGGGCTGGCATTTCTAAGCCAGATCCTCCTTCATAAACCCAGCCTGCAAACTTGGACTTGTTGCTGTTGAAACTGCCATTAGGGAGATGATGAACCTCATTAAGACCAGAGCTTTTTAGAAGATACACATAAAGCCAGCAGCACTGCAGCCTCTCTCCTGCTCTGGCAGATGCTTAGATCCCAGGAATTCCAGTTGATGTCATTTCTTGATATCTGTGGCTACCAGACTAGGGTGACAGGCTGCTCTTCTGTGCTGGGTGCACATGGAATTTAGCCCAGGCTGGCAGGAGGGTGGGAAGTGCAGCTGTCTGTCTGTCTGTCTGTCTGTCTGTCTGTCTGTCTGTCTTGCTTCCTGTATGCGAGACTTGAGAGGCCAGGCTCCATGCCAGCCTCCTGGAGACCCCATGGCCAAGGGAGCATGATGGAAGGTGAAGAGGTTACATCTTTATATTAGAGTAGGAGCCAGTGTCAAGTGACTAAGGTGGCCATCACATGCCTTTTATTCTTTTACTTTTTGCCATTGCAGTGCCAAAGATCCATCTGCCCTTAATTTCTTAATATTTTCTTCATGTTTGCAAGTGCCACGTATCCCATAAAAATAAATTTCCTTTATGCACTTTAGAATTTGAATGATTCAAACTTGGGATGTTCTTCTTTTGTTCTCTGCATTTTGAATGTCGAGGATTATGTGTGCCCTGAGTTTCTTTGTTTAGAACTTTCTTTCCTAATTGCATAATTCTGTATTATTAACTCTAAATGTCAGAGGGATTCACAGTAGTTTCCCAGAATTTTTCATGTGGGGTTACACTCTGAGACTAATCTTCAGTGCACTGTCTTAGAAGCAACTTCTCTCTAGTCTTTCTGTGTGTTAGAATTCCAAGTGAATACATAATAATAGCACGTAGAACTATTAAGAAGATTTATGGTTCTGTGTATTTAACATCCCAGAATTTTGCACTGGGCCTTCTGGTACTGTTTATTTACTTAGGGCTGGTTTTAGGCTATAGGCATTAATAATTTTATGACTGAGTGTTCCTAACAGATGGCTTTATGGGCTGTAACAGCCACCAAAGAGCAGTGCCAGGGAGCAAAATGAAACCATATATAATACAAACAGTTGTGTGCAGGCTTGCTGTAGGTCACAGAAATACCTCATTTATTCAGTATCCTTCTGTAAAGGAGGGTTAGAAACACCAGATAAGAATAGAGCCAAAGGGACTCCCTCTGGATAATATTAGTGGTACATTATTGTGACTTGGAGAAGTGCGTAATTGGTACCAGTCAGAGGGCGTCTTTCCTCCCCTCCTCCCTTTTGAGTGTCTCACTGGAAAGGCCTATAGATTCATGGCTTGTTACAAGTTCCTGTGTGTGCTTGAGGACAGTATATGGTTTGTTACCCCCGAAAACAGAGCTGCTTGTTGACTTTCTGTGGTGTGTGCAAAGAGGAGTGGAGGATGTGCCATGGAGACAGGTCTGACCTATTTGTTGTGGAGTCAATGGGGAGAGTGGTACCAGCCTGTTCCTCTGAGCCCTGTAAATCTGCAGGCCCTGAACTGTGGTACCTGGGAAGTCATTATTTCTCATATCTGTCCCTTGTTAATGCTCTTCTGGATGCAGGGAAGGAATCCAAGTCTGTAGGCCAGTAAAGGCTGAGTGAGACACGGATTCACCAACCCCTTTGGATAATTATTTTAAAAGAAAGCTCATGTGTGTTGACATTAAAGAAGTTTATGTATATCAGCATGAAAGAGGCACATTATAGACTTGTAATCTAGAAGCCCTTTTGGGTGCATGCCCAACTTTTCTGGTGGAACTCAAGGGTCTTGTGACTCACTGGCAGCCTCTGATACTCCACATCAGGGAATTATCACTGATCTCACAGAAGTAGTGCCAAGGCTTACCTTATCTTGACAAGACTGCATTACATTCAGCTGCATCTCAATAACTTACAGAAATTACCAATGGCTCTTGCATAAATGGAGATGTAACAACTTGTAGCATGATTAGGGGATCTCAGACTATAGACCACCTTTTTAATTACTGCAGAGACCACGGGAGGAAGAAAAAAGAAACCACTGTTATCATGGTTTCCTAGATACCTTTACCGGCTTAGTAATCTTGGCAGGAATTTATTATTTGTTTGTGTTTCTCAAAATACCACAGGCAATACCACTGAGAGGAAGAGAAGGAAAAAAAAAAAAGAAAGAAAGTGTTGTGTGATTCTTTAAGGTTTTACTTTACTGAGCTGGTCTGTAAGCAATAAAATGAGGATGAATTGTAGTAAAGATGCAGCAGCATCTTCATGACTTGTTGCATGATTAAGGAAATAAAATGAAGGCTGGTTATGCCAATGTTTTAGTGAAAAAATCTTCTAGTAAAAATAGTGGTAACCTTTACAGTTTTACAATTGTACAGCCCTTTAAAAAAACAAAACAACATGGTTCTTTTTTAATAATTTGGGAATATCTTGGTGCAAAGAAGTGTCAACTCACTGAGTAGTTCTTATGGACCAGAGCACCTGTGTAAATTCACTGTGAGTAAAGTCACTCCCTTTCTTCTATATGTGGCATGAGAGGGATAGAGAAGTCTGATGGTGTAGTTCAAAATGCTATATGTTTGTAATAACTTGAGTTGTTCTTATACTGTATGAGCAAATATTTAAAGAATAGAGGGAAAATTATTTTTTTTCTTTTAAGGGGAGTAAAATAAATCTGAGGACTGAGATTAAGCCTTAGTAGTATATGTCACTATGTATAGGAATGTACAAGTAAGAAACCCCTTAATAACCTGCCATTAATACAGGTGCTAAATTTAGCTCTTCATATTTCACTGTAAACCATGCTGTCACTGGGGTCTGATAGTTCTTCCTTTGTCTGGTGTCTTGACCTCTTCTGAACCATTATACCTTTCCTCTGCAGTAGCTTGGTTTAAAAATGTCAGTCATTATGAATTAGGTTCAAAAATACCCCTGGATGGCAGGTCTTCAGTGCTACCTCTGAAATGTTAAGTGATGATTACATCAGAAGGCTGGAGACTGATTTCTATGCAGATGTCAGCAGGAGCCCAGCCACAGCCTTTTTGTAGGATTTGAAAGGCTGGTACAACTTACATCATATGCTTTTGTGCTTGCTCAGGACCAGAATTGTTAGCAGTTCTGTTTATTCTGTGCAAGTCACACTCTTCCCAGATGTGGTCCAGAGAAAGAAATCCTCAAAATACTTGTTGGGAGATCCTGAATGCAGCAAATGTAAGGAGATTCTGGTGAGGATGGATGGCATGAGCAAGCTTGCAATGTGTAGAGCCATTCTGTGATGGTGAAAACCTGGATGTGGGAGTGTTATTGGTCCCTTAGGCTGGCAAGGGAAACCCATTAGTGGCAAATCCTTGGATCATTTTCTCCTTAAAACCATTCTCTGAGTGTTTTGGTAACCATGATCTTTGTGCAAAGAGGGGTCCTGCACAGGCTGTAACCGGATGATTCACCCCAAGAAGCAGAAAATCCTCTGTCCTTCCCTTAATGGCAAATGAGCTGATGGGAGGGCAGCTCTGCCTTTTTACCAGGAGCCCCCCAGTACTCCGGGGTGTCTTAAAGATCCAGCTATTCCTTGAGAGGCTTCAGCACGTCCTGAAAGCAAACCACAGAAGTTGCATGCTCTTAGTTTTAGGTTTGAAGTTTTCAGTGCTCTTCAGGGAAAACATTTAGCATTTATAAATTAGGTACCTGCTAATTTATAGAAGCTAATTTGTAGTTGAACACTACTTGCTTTTGAATCCTCTCTGTTTTTTCTCTTGATAGCAAATGATAAGAGAGTTGCTGAAGAAAGAACATTAGCAATCTTGATGTGTCAGCTCTTGTGGATGTTTTTATCAAATAGTGCTGTGATCATTTGGGATTAAAGCTAATAGGACTGTTTTCTCTGGGGGTCATTTCCACATTGCCTATTAGTTTCTGCAGATTCTGATGGACTCTGTCTGGATCTCTGTGTTGTTTATCCCCCTTCCCTTCTGCCCCATCTCTAATCCACATCTATCAAGGGCCTTTTCTTGCAGTTGTTTGTGCTAGGTAATTTACTGCGTGCTGTGGGTGTTGGATTATTGGATTATAAGGTTCTGTTTGTCTTCTCCCTAGGCTGGATACCCAGAAACCCTTTTTATCTTTTTTCAACCTGCTGCTGTGTGGTCCTTTTGAAAAACTTTAAGTATGAATTAAAAAGAGTGAGGGAGGGAGAGGGGGATGCTTACAAGGAGAAAACGTTTTGCTGACATTTGCAGAATAACTGTAAACATGAATAGTGCTGCTATGTGAACACCTTTCTCGTACAAACAGCTCAACTTGCTTTATGACAGTTAGCATGAATATAAAATATTCATATCCTATTCAAGTATGCAATGATGAGCTCAAAGAACATCACTCTTTCACAAGCTTGTCAGTGTATTATTCATACTCCGTACAGTTGGTATCTTTAGACAGTTTTTAATGTGCACATTATATACTCAGAAATATGTCTTATTTACACCTAATTTCTGTGAGATTTTCATCTAAAATGATGCTGATCCTCATCCTTTATGCTGTGCAGGAGAATTACAAAGTCCAACCCTTTCCTTTGAGATCCTTGTATCTTGATTCAGATGAAGTGTTTAAGTTGCTTCTTGCTAAGGTGTTTTTGAGTGACATTAATGCAAACTCATAATGAGGTGGCATAGGTGTTATTAGTATTATTTATTAGTCTTGTTTCCATGTTCAAAAAATTATATGGATTTTTTATGTGCAAATCAGTTCAGAGCCCTGAGCTAGAGTAAGGCTGCACAGTCCAGTGAGTAGTTATTTCTCTAAAAATTTGTTTGGCCACATGGGGAAAGTAAACCAATATTTATTCAGTTTAACTGTGGAAACAATGTGTGGGAAATCACCCTGTTAGTATAAATGCATGTTCCCCAATTCTCTCATAAACGTTTGAACCTGTTGTATTATTTCAACAAAATACCAGAGGATAATAGTGGCAAAGTACTGAATTCTCATGAAAATCAAGTACAATTTTTCACCTCCAAAATCATTAGTTCATCCCCAACCAACTAAGAGATGGCAAACCATTTGCTCAGTCCACTCCCTAATTGCTGGTTTCCAGCTGACCACCTGGGAGAGACACAGTGCTCAGACTCCTGGTGTGTGTGTGTAGCTTGGGGCAGACTGCATCTCAAACCATCTCTTGCCCAGGGGGGTGTTTAAATAAAAATAAGCTTCTGGTGGTAAAATGGAAGTAATGGGGATTTCATTCAACTTAAGTGACTTTAGTTAAATTAATTTAAAAAACCCCAAATAAATCAGTTAGTCATGAGGAACAAATGAGTTGAAAATAAAGCATCATTCATACCATTGCTCATGGGAATGTTATCATCACCCTTTTTGCCTTTTCTGCATCCTGACTTTATCTTGCAATGACTTCCATTTTGGTCTGAGTGAGTGTAGTCCTTAGCAGCCTGATCAAGGTTAGATCAAACACAGACCACACACTGATTTCTAAAATGCTGTGCTTCCATCACCTGTCTCTCAGTATGTTTGTACAAGGCTTCACTCAATGAGTCTCTGATTTTTGACTCAGGCTTGTGGATACATGATTTATGCACATTGCTGTGCATGATTTTTCACTACTGTCATATGGAAAATAATTTCAAAGGGGAGGATTTAAAGGTAGCTGCTCTGACTAAATATAATTACAAAGAAAGGATTCACTTTTGGGTATGATCAGTGCCCTCATTCTCTGGTGGTGTAAGAGCTATAAAAGACCAACAATACTCAGGAGCTGGATCATTGTTTTTTTGCTGAGCTGAGATTCCCTCAAGATGGGAGTAAAATTTCATTCATGATTTTTTTCTCCCAATACTTACTATTTTCAAGCCCAGCTGGGTTTGCATAATAAGCAGCCAGAAATCAATGTCTGTCTTTCACTACTTTTGAAGATGTATTTTTCTTCATATTCATACTCACTCTTTAATAATATTTTTGTTCATTGGGAAATTCTTTTTGTAGTTCAGGTCCAACAACAAACAACAATTTTTAATGATCCTTCACATATGAACTGGACAAGGATGGTTGAAGAATGAAAAAGAAATTGTAATGTGCAACTGTGTAATTTTAACTGCTCTTTTGTAGTACCTCAAATAAAGCTTCTGTGTAAGGAAAGTTTATTGAAAAATAATAATCAGTACAAAAGACAAACTGAGTAATTTTTTTGTCTGTTAGATTAAAACACTACAAGATAAACTTGATGCCAAAGCAACCTTTGGCCTCAAAAGAACCCTGATACATCAAATGGTCTGAAACTGGGTTAAATGTGACATGTCACAACTGGATTCCTTAACACCAGAAAAATGTAAGGTGTGGTGTTCAAGGCACCTGGGTAATAAGAAAGGAAGCTCTCCACATTTATGGAACAAGAGCTGGTAATGAGAACACTAAGTGGAGGTAAAGGAGGCACATATGCAGTGGAAATGTTAAGAGAGGAAAGATTTAGAGATGGTCCAGGAATTAAATGTGTACTTGACATCATGATTTCAGGCAGGATGACAGTACTGGCCATGGACTGGGAGACAAGGGTTGTAAAAGTGGAAATGGTATGTGTGCTGAAGGCATTTGCAGGTGCTCCATGAGATCCAGACTGAGGACTCAAATAATCCCCACCTCAGCCTTTGAAAGAGGTAGCTTTATAAATTGGAGATTTTGACAGCAAAGATTTCTGTTGAAGACATCTAACAGTGAGAAGATAAATACCAAATCTGATACATAAAGAAAGAAGAAATGGTGACAGATTATGTTGTACCATAGAATGTTTGCAATAATATTTGAATACCTGAAGATAAATAGGAAATGGAAAAAAAAAAATCTATAATTTGTTTATCAAAGATAGATTTTTACCAGATTAACATAATGGTGTTTCTTGCCTAAACAGTTTCTGTACAAAAATAATGCAATATTTTTTGCTGTGACATTCAGTACAATGCATTTGGGTACATGTTGGTGTAAATGATTTTGAGAATAAAAACAGGGGCAAAGAAGACAATCTGGACCAGCTGTTGGGAAGGGCCCTAGGTTGTTTGAAGGGGGAAGAAGCATTTATTTTACCAAATGATCATCATTCCAACAGGAATCTAGGTCAGTAGATCTGTGTTACCTATTATAACATCAGGACACAACACCTGGAAGAAGGAAGAACATTTTTAGGGAGGAAATTTGTCTCTAACAACCAAAATAGTGTGCTTCTGGATCAATCTCCTGAACAAAGTATCAAGGGGAAGGAAAGCTTTTTATCCTTTTATGATGGAGGAGAATGAGGTTATTTCCATGTTTATAAACTATTTTTCCTGAGTGAAGTTGTACTCTCCTGCTTGCAGCCTAGAAGAGGCTGAGGTATGTTCCAGGGCTCTGGCTCAGTAATGTCAGAAGCTTCATAAGGCATTTCTTTTGGATTATGGGAGAACTTACTTCATCAGGATAGGTTCTTGAGTCCAGACTGGCACCTAGTGTGAAAAGAGATGGAAAAATCTTTCAAAAGAATAACAAGCACGAGGGTTTTTCATGAGCTGATTTGCCATCTTGGGCCTGGGCAGGCAGTTCTGCTTTTTCTCCCATGGCATGCAATAGTTTTAAAATAATAAAACAACAAGAGTTTAAATATTGTCTTTCATTAAATGAATCCACATTTGCAAATATTTCGGTGTTTAATTTTTTTCAACACTCACTTTTTACAAAAAAGTCCATAAAAGGTGTTTAGCTTAATACTTTTATACTCCTAGTGTTATGTACTATGATGGATGATATTTGTGAATTTATTCTCTTGTTGATACTTCAACTGACTGGTTGTATGAGAATTATTATTTTTTTTAATCTTGAAGAACTATCCATTCCAGTGAAATCTCAGATTTTTTGTGATCCTGAAGGAAATTCAGCTCAGGCTAGTCAAGCCAAATGAAATATATGTTGTGTATTTCAATCACCCTTCTTTGCTCTCCTGGAACACGTCTGTGTAGATGACCATTTAAGCAGACTTGAGAGATGGTACAACCTTCAGAATTATCTTCATGTCACCTAAAAGCAAAAGCTGCATGTCACTGAAGCAAAGCTGAGTAGTTGTTATACAATACACATCTCTGTCCAGGATGGTAGGATGCATGACAGTGTGATATATTCTGCACATGAGCCTGTTTACCAGTGATTAAAATATGAGAGTATACATTTTATTGATGCTGTACTTGATCTGATTTACTCTATTTAATTTTCCTTAAAAGGAGGAAATCTTATTTTTCCACATAGTCTATGATCTATCTCTACAAACAAGATCCTTGACATACACTGAAATTTGTGGCATCCTCTCAATCAGATGGCAATGTTAGAATTATGATAAATCTGTGAGGCATTACAATAATTTTGATTTCTGGCTTATTTTACCTGTGAAAGCGGGTAGCAGAGTGGAAAAATGAACAGGGACTTCTAAATGAGATAAAAATCTGATTACAAATGATTTCCTTTATTTTATTTTCATATACTAATTTCCCCATTCCTCTTGGTTCTTTTGTCCTTGTGATGGCACTGGTGTCCCTGCAGTGCTGCCCTTCCTTTGCTGGTTATTGCTTCTGTGCTGCTTCCCCCACTGAAGAAAGTCCTTCCTGCTTGGCACACTGGGGCTGAGTTAAGAACAGGGAAAACAGGCTTTGCTGTTGGCTGCTAGATTTACTTTTATAATTTCAAATCTTTCTGCATCAGGTTATTAGTGACAAATTCCAGCCTTTTGAGAATTTCCTCTAATCTATTTTACAGTGGTTTTATGTCTTATGTAAACCTGCTGCACTTTCCCATTCCTTAGGAATACTGGAAATATTTGGTTTTATCCTGGCTCTTACATACCTCCTTACTTTGTGCTCTGCCACTAAACCCAGTTCTGGGATCATAAGTTTTGGTCCAAAGATATAAAATCATCAAAGCTAGCCTTGAAGAGAGAGTGGCTCAGAAAGTAACTTATCCTCTTTTCCCTTCTGTTAGTGAAAAGGATTAAAAAAAAAAAAAAAAAAAATTCTGTTTGCATTGGAACTACCAGTTGTGCCTTTAGCAAGCTAGTGAGAGGACAAAATCCCAGGATTTAAGGGAGCGAATTTTGACTAAAAAGCTTGGGGCTTCATCATCAGTGTCAGAAGTGGGGAAAGCAGGAATGTTTCCTTCCTTAGCCAGCTTTTCACTAGAATGACTAACTAGCTCAATGTCTTTGTGAGGCTACACTTAATGCTGTGTCACCATCTCATGTGGCACCTTGAGCAAGATGTGAGAATAGTGGGAATTCACTGCTGTTATGACCTAAGGGTGGCATGTTCCTCTACCATGTTACAGGAGTTGTGTCCTGATGTGATATAACTCAGTCTTGGCAGGATAAAACTCTCATTACATATCCAGCAGGACTTCTGGGAGACATCAAATTCCATGTTTGGACAAACTCTGAATTTTCTTTTGAGTTTGTGCCTATTAAAACCTTTAATATATTTTACATCAGCCTAGAAGAGTGTATTGACAGGGTTTATATAGCCTTTTAATAACGTCTTTAGAAAGAATTTTTCCTCCACTAAATCTTTAGTGTTCCAAGCTTATTAAATCATTGAGTATCTTTAGTCATCCTTGAAATATACTTTGGGTTTAAGGAATGAATTCACCTTTCTTTGGGGGAAGATTTGTATATCTGAGGTGTGGAAGAAACCCACAGCTTTCATTTGGTTGCTCAGAAATGACTTTTTAAATTGGAGACAACATCTGTGCAGGAGCTGAGGCTCAGCCCTGCACCTCAGCTCAGCCCAAGAAGAATGGAGCAAAGAAACCATGCAGGAGAGCTGTCTGATCTCCTGAGAGCCCTGGAGAGATGCCATCCTGCTCTGCATGCCCTCCTCAAGTAAAGCTGTCCAGCTGATGGGGCAAGTTTTGGGATGGGACTGGAGTGAAGTCTGAGAAGTAGAGGTGCAGGATCTCATGTTTTTAATTTCTGTGCTCTGAGGCTGTAGCACAGTGGAATGCTTTGTATTCAGAGGGAAAGAGCACATTTTCTATGAACAGAACACATAAAGCTTTCTCTGTGTTGTGCTGTTAAAACAACTCTTAATGCTTTTGCTTAAGAAGTAGATCTCCCTTGTATGCACAAAATTCAGATCACTCGGGGAGATATGTCAGCCCTAAATCCCACAGAGATGGACAGACAGGTCTTTCTGAAGTGCTCCCTCAAAGTGAAATAAATAAGGACAATACAGCATTGAAAACCTCCTACGGTTTCAGAAAATAGATACCCATATTCTATTTGGTAAAATACTACAGATAAGCATTACAAAGTATAGCAAAGCCAACCTAATTATATTACCTTCCAATTCTAGTCTGATCTTTTTCACTAATATTGATTTCACTTTGTATCCCATTTGAGCTTACAATGGCAACTGAATTAAGCCAATGTACTTAATTTTGATGTCTATCTGTGTGGAGAAAAAAGAATATATGCCTGGTGGAGATCATTACAGGGAACAAATCCTCCAGTAGATTTTTCTTGTGCTATGGTGCAGCATTAGTCAACCATTGCATGTGTCTATACAATTTGGGAAAGAAAAATTAGAGATGATTTGCAATTAAAAAAAAGAGCTCAACACAGGCTATTGAAAAGCTCATTAATTTTACAGCAACATCCATATATTGATTTCACTCACTGTAAGTAGAATTTTGATAAAGATGACATTTTGAAATTGGTCAGAAATTACACTCTCCATTTCTCAGGATTATCTGTTACTATTATTATTTTTTTTAAACAAGACCATGTATATGGGTATAATCTATACACATCCACTGTAATTTGTTTAACAATCTTGTCTCCTGGCAGCAGTGTTCAGTCTGCCCCAGGTGGAACAGAATAATAAGAAGTTGGTTTGATAGACAGACAAAAAGAAAAAAGAAGTGTTTTGTTTTTATTTTTGTAGGTAGAGGGAACTTTGAGAAGCTGATTTTGCAGAAACAGAAAAAAACCCAAACTTTTAGTTACCATGTGAACTTGGAAGATTAAATACCACGGAATTGAGAATCTTTTAGTATTAGAGAGAAGCAAACAAGTTTCTAAAGCAAATTCACTGAGAACAGTTTGGCACTCAAGCTCAGGCCAAATCTAAATATCTTGCTTCAGCTACAAGAAAAAAAAAAAAAAAAAAGGAGGAGAATTGCAATAGCTGGTTTCAATAGTTTCAAAAGGAAATATTTTGGTTCTGTTTTGAAGGTGTGCTTGCATAGAATTTTTCAATGTTAATAAGTCAAATTTAGGGCTATATAAAATTTTTCAAAATAAGCCAAGAGATAAAAATAGAAGCTTAAGGTGACCTTGAAGCATTGGGTTTTTTTTCCTTTAAGTTCTTGTGCTGAGCAAAAATCCATTATTCACACAGTGGCAGGATGACTTTCAACTGATTGGATATTTATGGGTGACAAGAATATCCAGTGTTTTAACCCTTGTGCTCCAGGACACCTTCTGTAACTTCTGGCAATGGAGCTGTTAAAGTGAGTACTCCAGGGAAGGCAGTATGTGATTTCTGACTCTGAAGCTTTGAACTATGGTCTGAGGTAGTTACTAGACTTTGTACCACAAAGCAGGAGCCACAGCTCCCTCAGACAATTCTAGTTTTCACAGGAATGTTAAACTCTGGTCTGGAGCCCTAGACATGACTTTGCTGCAGGTAAGCTGTGAAAGATGCTAATGAAGGCAGGATGCTGACAGGCACAAAGTGCACCCTCTTGATAAGTGCTATACAGACATTATTTGTCATCCAAGCCACAGAGGTGTTGCACCTTTAACTTACAGAAACCCAAGTCTATTTGTGCAGCATTGAACTGAAAGGAAAGTAAAATAATCCACTGCACTGTTTAGAATTTGCATATTCATGAAACTTAATTAACTAATCACAGGGCAGCTAGAGAATAGGTAGGCACAGCTTTTGCACAGGCCATTTTTTTATTGTTGGAAAGCAATAAACAGCAACAGCCCAAGGCTTCATATTTTGCACTCACCTCCTCTATATAACATAATAAAATATTGAGCATTGTACAGGTGGGTGACTAATTGAGATGAGCTATGTGAGGGGTGGACAGGCAACCTAGAGACCACCCAGAGTTGTTTGAGTTTGCCTCCACTGTTGACAGCCACAGCTCTGACTAATTAGGGGTTACTGTCAGATGCTGAGCTTTGGTGGCATAGATGGGGCTGTGAACATGTGTATGTCTACATTATACACGTTACAACCTCAGTGCTATAGATTTAATCCCACCCTTGTACCTTTATTTTTCTTTATTCCTTTTTATTTTTAACACAGATAAGGAACACTTTGGATGCCATTGTCCTCACTGTGTATTAAGTTTGCTCTTCTGTCTGATGGATTTTATTCTTTACCTTATATCTTGCCGGCTGTGCATACACAACTTTTTTGATAGGGACCTTATCCTTTTGTGTTAATTTGATATCTGACATTCAGAAAATGACCCTACTGCAACAAAGATGATGATTGCTTTTTACCAATTAAAATATACCCTGACATGGAGTATTAGGCCAGCTATTTATGTTAGCATTTTAAAAGTATCTGTCAGTCAATGCAAATTGTAGGACTGGAAAAGGCAGGAATTGAATAAACTGGTATGTGAATTCAGGCAATTAATTTTCAATTTTTCAGAGAGAAAATAGGCAGGGAGTCTTTGATCTTTGTTATTTTCCAAGAGGGAGACCCCAAGCACTGTGCGCTCATTTATTTTATGGTATCCTTACCCTATGAAAGTATTACCTTGGGTAAATTAAAAAAATGCACCTGGATTTCCTTAAAAATCTCTCAACTATTTACTTCATCTGCTCCTGGGGTTCCTTAATTTCCTAATTTCACACTGCCTGTCCTTCTCTGAACATCCCTCTCCTCACTCAGCGTTGCCCTGGGTTCCTCGCCCCGTGAGCGCCGTTCCTGCGCGCAGTTGCTGCCTGGGATGTGAGCGGTACCTCGGGTGATGAATATGTAAGATGAGACACCCAGCCTCGCTGTCTGGAGCTGTCAGCTCCCTCCCTGACAGGTTTCCTATGTGGTGGTCTCAAGCTAATTTAGGCCAGTCATGGATTACCATTTCTCCTCACCCCAACAAGTGAGTCGAGGCTGTTATTTAGGAATTTCTGAGCATGGTGATTATATTTGGAGAGGAGCAAGTGCCTCTGCATTCCTGCCCTTATCATTACCATGACAGATAGAGATGGACACACACAATATGTTGTCCTAGAATTCACACTGTTACAAAGTCTCTTGTGTCACTTTGAAATCCAAATCCTTCACATGTTGTCTGCTATATAATAAACACTGAATTGTTGAGAGATGGCAGTGACAAAACCACATGTATTTTAATTTATATAAGTTCACTAAAGAGGGTAAAGCTTGATATCTGTGTTTTCATGTGTACCAGTGCTCCCAGGTTCATGGTCTTCAATGCCTTGTGGCAGTCAATTGGACCTTATTTCTTATTTCCCTAATGTCTAACCAGAAGAGAAAGATGTGTTTGCACAACTCAACAAGGTCAGCTTTGCTTCCCGTGTCCATGTCACCCGACCAGCATTTTTTGGTTTTGGAGAGAATATGCAGAGTCTACATCTTAGCAGAGCTTCCATTAATTGAAGTCTTTCCTTCCCACTGCTGGGTCAGATTATTCCTTTGTGCATAGACTTGACACTCTATGGGCTTGCTGCTGGACTGCTTTTGTTTCTTTTTACATACATCTGTGTGTTCAAGAAGATCTAAGCTTTTGTAATAACTTTCTGCTGTGTTATTCTGGCCTGTGGTTTCTAGACATCAGCTGAATTTCAAATACTTGTTTTTCAGCGTTTCTTTTAATAATATATTTTATGAAAAAGGGATTGTCTTTGTGATGGCCATTGTGAGTAAACAGGGACAGTGCAATGGGGTTAATGTTGTACAAAGCTAGACCAGAGCATGTGATTAACAGGTAATATTGACAAAGGATTTTAAATAACAGTATTTTTTTCAGGATGACACTGTTATTTTGTGGTGTGGGATTGCAATACAAATTTTAAAATGGATGATCTCTTTCTTGGAGATTATTTTGTGAGAGATTTGGCTCAGCCCACTCACAAAGAGAATTTTCTGCAGGTTTCAGTGCTGGGTGGTAAGTTGGTGTTAAAGTTAAAGATGTGGGAAAATACACATTAGCTTTGCTTTGTGCACCATGCTATAAAAGAAAGAAAAAATAAATTTATAAACAAGGCTCTGTTAATGGCCTGCCAAACTGTACCATCACAATGAGGAAATCTGTGCAATGGGAAAAAAAGTGAAGCCCTTTTCTGGCTGAATGCCAGGAGCACATAACTAAGTGGCATTTTGCAGTGAAGTGCACACATGCCACTGAGTTCCCAAAGCAGGTGAGTAGGCTTGAGTGCCTGTTATCATGATGAGATTTTAATTTATTTTTTTCTTTTTAAGAAGACTGTCTAGTCAAGGCAGTAGCATCTACCATCTCTTCTGCAGAGAAGGAGAGGGGAAGGACCTTGCTCCCTGAATTTATTCATCCTCGATTCAAGAGCGATTTTTCCCTCACAACAGCAATTGCTTGGGTGGGAGATATGCATACTCCAATTCCTTCATTGTGTGGTTATTATTTTTAAAATAAATTTGTCTTCTTTAGTTCTCTGCACAAGCCTCCTAGTGCTTGTAGTCTGCAGAATGCCCTTCAAAAGAGAAAATAATAATGAAAATATCCCCGGGATAATAATTCCATGGTAAATTCCAATCTTTAATTCCTTCAAGAAATTACAGAAAGAAAATATAAAAGCAGAGAATTGGAAGAGGAATTTACCTGTCTGTGGGATTCATAATTTGCTAATGGAAGGTTTCAGCTGTGTGTTCATCCACCAGCAGAGTCCTGAATTTTTATTGGATTGGTGGTTTTGTTGTGTTTTTTTTAAAAACTTTTGATAAATGGCAGGGATATTGCTGGAACTGTTCTCGGTTATCACCATTTTGTGAGTTGCTAATTTTCTTAGCCTTGATGATTAATAGTAGATGATTTATCATATTTATATAGGTGGCAGGGGAGAACAGACACCGTAATAGAGTTTTGTCCTTGTTACAGTGGCTACTGTAGAATTATGTACTGAGATCCCCACACACCTCCCCCTGAAACCTGAATTCAGAGTAGATGAATCAGACAAAGGATATGATAAAAATACCATTAACCTCATTTTACATTCTGGGAGTTGAGTCAAAGAGGAAAGAAATGATTTCTCTAATGTCTGTGACAGAGGTGTGAACAGAAATTGATGTTCCCAAGCCCTTGACTCAGTTTATTTCTTATTAGTATTGCAGCAAGTAGACATGTCTCTCAAATACCTTCCCTTCTTGATAAACTATATGCTTGTGCAGTTAAAATCTTCCCAGTTCCTCTCCAGAGAATCTGTGGTCCCCATACATTAAAACATCTCTGCCACAAGGGTGTCTCACCAAGCCTGCCTTGGGAGATGCTGCTGCCACAGCTTTAGAATAAGGATATGTGTGAACTCTCCTAATCAGAAAGGATGGTTCTGAAATAAAACCTTTGTTAGAGCAAAGGACACAATATGGTCTCCTTTAGTGTGAGGAAACCTACCTTTACAAATCAGTGGTTTATATACTGAAAAGATGGTAATGCTTCTCTCCAATGACAAGAAAAGGTGTCTCCTGAAAAGAGAGCAAGCTGGAGTTTTCTGGGATTTAACTTTCCTTTTGGATGCTGCATGTTCCAGCGAAACATGAGGAGCTGAGAAGCTATTCAGCAGTAGCATTGCAGCAGAGTCACTTGCTTGGGAACCACTTTTTGCAGAAGGTGATGTGTTTCATAAATAGGTGTGTAAATCTGAAAAAGCTGAGAGGTGGCTATTCTAGAATTAATTTTCTTCCTCAGGCAATTAGGTGATTCCTTGATATATCTACAGCACTCTTAGTTCATTGCCTTGGCTTTGAAGAGGATGGACTCCCCAGGACTGGCCAGTGGTCAGATGGACCCGGTGAACGTCCAAGGTCAAGAGTAGATTGCATTAGGAGTAGCCCTGGCTGGACAGAAACATACGTTCTTCATTAAGGCAGCCATCGTAGCAAATGAAATTAGAGTCCCAGAAATCTGATTGTGTCTGGGCTGGAGTGAGGTAGTGTCTCAGTGCTCAATTTCCCAGTGTGCAAAATGCCATACGCTGCAGGAATTCAGGAACTTTTCTGTGGCAAAGAGAAAGGAAGAGCCTAGGGCAGCAGACGTGACACTGAATGAGAAAACTGTGAATATGTTGAAGGATGACAGAGGAATTTCTTTTGGCGACAAATCTAGTTTTCTAGCCTATTTCTTTGAAAGAAATTGAACAGGGAGTGTCTGCCACCTTTTGCTGTCTATCAGCCTGACTGTAACATTAATTTAGGAGAAGTCATCTCAGCAGCAGGTTTGGCTAGGAAAGGAAATGAAAGACTGTATCCTCTGAAAAATACCTCTTTATCTGCCCGTGGTATCTCAGCAGTTAAAGAATTTCAGTGATGTTTCATCATCTCTCCCTTCGTTAATGCATTTTTCAGAGAGACAACAAGAAGAATAGTTTAGAAAGATAAATACAATTGATGATGTAATGAAAAAAAATCAGGAAACAATTATAAAACCTTTTTTATGAAATGTTTTATGAGTCTGTATTTGCATCTGGGGAATATTAGAGTAAATATTGTGCAGGGAAATTAGTTTTAATTTCATGCTAACGGAAAAATCAATTCAGTTCTAATTAGGTTATGATTTTTAAAATACAATCAGGCAGTCATTTCAGTGTTTTGATTAGATTGTCCTATCATTTGTTTCGGTTTTGATAAATGCTACTTCAGAAAATGCCTTTCAACACAAAAGCCTATCTGCAGCAGAATAGGTTTGATTTGGGAGAGTTATTCTAAAGGCAATAGTGCAAAAATTCTTAGAGTGGGTCATTGGTGCAAGCAATTTGAATGTAGTGAGTAGAGCTGTGGCACTTCAGTCTGCAGTACAATGTAATGCAGGTGTGGATTGGATGAGTGAAAATTGTTGTTGATTTTTTAATTTCTATCTGTTCAATAAGGTCTTGTAACTTCTCTGCCAGAAAAAAAAAAAAAAAATTCTCTTTATTAATTACTACTTGCAGGGAAATGAACTGAAGGCAGTATTGCTTCCCACACTTGCATGCTTAATGTTTCTTGACCTTGCAGCATGTGAGCTGGTAAGGCTTTCCGTGAATTTTTATATAAAATATGCCCCGAGAGAACCAAACAGTAAATCACAGCAGCATATTAATATTGTGATCTTCAAGCTGCTTTTGAAAATCTCAGTTGAGATCATCATGTGAAATTAACTCAAAACATAAAATATGTGGATGATATGGGTGTGTAATAGACTGTATATAGTCTATACTATACAAAGTCTATACAGTGTTAAATCTACTTAATTGAACATTGCAGCTTGTTTAAACTGCCACTAATTAAAAAAACAAGACTTCAAGAGAAAGGGCTGGGGACCTTTGTCACAGCTACAGTCCTGCACCATTTTCTTCCTGTGTCTTTGTTTTTTATTTGAACAAACAGATGTTGTTGCTCTCTGAATGGCACTGTAGCTGTTTTTCCAGCTCAGCTCCACAGCTTGGCCTCTGTGGTGATCCAAACTGGGAGATGAAATGGTGGTGTTTTCTTTTCACTTCTCTGTATTCTCAGTGTGCCTACTCCATCTTCTTGTGTGTGTTTTTCTGTCCCTTTGAGTGACAAGTGCCTTTACTGAACAGTGTATTATAATCAAAATGTCTGGTGCAGGAGCTAAAACTGAAAATACTGGCATTAAAAATTAATATGGTTGTCAATCAGATGTCCACTTTTGCATGTGGCATTGCTTGAGGTAAAGTATGGCATTACTTTTACAAGATCTATGATTTAGATTATTTCTTGGGACATGCCCAGACTTTTTTCTTGGTTAGTTGGAAGGAACATTATATGAAGTTGATAAAACAAAAAAAGAAGGCAGAAAAAATGGCAGTGTACCCTTCTATCATCAATAAGGAATATAAAACCATTTTTAAAACCACCATGAAGGAGGAAAATTAGAGGAAGTGTGAGGTTATGCCACTTCCTCAAAAAATTTTTAAGTATGAAATCTATGCAAACTTTAATGTAAAAATTAGAAATTACACACTGAATAAGCTTTGATGTTTAATAGAAAACATCAGTGATTTGCAAGAGTTTTATTTGTACTATAAACTATCTCCTGAGGCTTTTTCTGAGGGACTTTTTTTTCCCTGGATATTTGAATTTTTAAAAGCTGTTTATGATGTATTTTTTATGTTGCATGATTTATACTATGGACAGTGATTGGAATGGGTGCTTAAATAATATATTCAGGTTGTATCATATACTCAGAATTTTTAATTTTACTTCCTGCAACTTCTGGATTAATGGGCATAAATTCATCATGGGTTATTAATAAGATTCTTAAAATCATAACAGTTAAATCCTTTTGAGACTTCAAGTTTGCAGACTTAAGCAGATCAGAATTTGTAGTCCCATTTTAGATTGCTTGGAGGACTTCCAAACAGGTTGGTAAGTTAATTAATAATAGCACACTAAGCCAGTGCACTCAAAATGTATGTTGGACAACAGGGTGAGGAAGTGTTTTGGAGATATTTCTAAATCTATGTGAACACAAATGGAAATTTCAGAAGTCTTGTGTTTGTGGAATTGGCAATATATTCATAAAAGTCAGTGTTGTCTAGGAGGACTTTCTGCCTTAGGTTTTCTACTATGGTCGATACAAAAAAAAAGATAAATACTTATAGGAGGATTCTTTCCATAAAGAAACTGAAGTACAGCCTGTAAGATTCTTCCTTGGCTTGAATAAGTGTTCTTGAATATCTACCTTGAGATCTAATTTTTCTGATCACAAAAGGGAATTCTGACTTCAGTATGAATTAGGAACCTCTTTAACTCTTCAGTCTCCTGGAAGGTTGCAATGGGATATGGTGAAGTACAACTTCTAACAGAGGAAGATTGAAGTGAAGACCTGCTTATGAAACTTAAACATGGTTTATAATCATCGACCACCTGTTAAAATACTGTAGACTTCATGATCAGAATTGTAGCAGTGCAACAAAATAGAGAAACAATTTGACTCCCTTGCAGGAAAAGCTATCTTTCGTGCTAAGTGTGGTAAAGCGGGCTTTGTCTCATCTCAGTTGTTAAGGAAAATGTAAAATGAAAAAGCATTTTATTTTCTAGCCTTATTTTCAAAATAAAATTATAAATATATTTTGGATGCTTTAATTTATTTTTTTTTCTTAGGAAGAAGTGACAGTTTATAATCTCTTTTTCATTAGCAGAGAAACCTGATATATCTGTGTGATTGGCATGTGTCCTGGGGTGATGGATGAAACGTGTGACGTGCTCAGAGTGAGAGCAGGTATGCACGTATGAGAACAGTTATATTTAATGCCA
Source organism: Parus major (assembly GCF_001522545.3). NCBI lineage: Eukaryota > Metazoa > Chordata > Aves > Passeriformes > Paridae > Parus > Parus major. The sequence continues at coordinate 52,829,271 of NC_031774.1, forward strand.
TAAGGATATTCATTACAGCTGAAATTTTATCTCTACTTATTTCTCTAACAATAAATTCAGGCTCAACCTGCTCACAGCTTTCAGACTTGCATTTTGCTGCTGCAAAATCTTGAGAAGCTGTGTCTCTTCCCCCTATCTGATTTGTGCTTTGGGCTTTGCAAGCCTGTCCAAGGCATCACATTCAGCAGCTGGATGCTCTGCCCTGTCTGACCTGTGCTTGGCTCAAGGCTGGTGATAAATGGGTTACACAGCTCTCAAGCATCCCAGGTCTGAAAATGAACCTGGTATAAGTTAAGGTTTACTTCAGGTAATTATTTTAGAGCATATATAAAAATTCTCCAGTGCTGTATCACAACATGGTAAACTCTGGAAGAGGTATCTCAAGCCTTGATGAGAAAATACATTGCTTTCTGAGTGTGCTTACTTTTCTGCTCATGGACCCAATGCCAGGTACTTCAGGCAGCCTGAATATTTCTAGGACAGAGGAATGACTAAATTTTATGTTTCAAATGCATAAAATTGTGTGGTTCTGCTTGTGCCACTCAGAGGTGAAACATTAGAAATCTCAGATCAATATTCTGCTACTTTGGGATTCTTCTGGAGGAAAACTGGTCAAGACAGACTTATTTTATATTTTTTAGAATGAAATTAAAATTCGTGTTACTGTCTTTAATGGCAAAATATTTACAGAGGGCATTAAAATCATGAAGGAGAAAGGAAATTTCCTAGGTAGGTTTCTGCAGGCTGCTCTGCACAGCTGATATTTCCTCATTATTGTCTTGCAAGAAAGCAAAGTTGAAGTGCTGTGTGAATAGAGGCACAGCTCTGTTCCTGCTACCCCACAGGCTTGGACCTTGGAAGGAGAACTCCACACTGCAGGGCTCTAGACAGGATGCACCTCGGGCAGATGAGAGGGGAGGAAGAGGATCCTCTGAATTTGCTGAGCTCTACTCTTTCCAAAACAAGTACAAATGCTAGAATGTTTATAGTTCCAAAATATACTCCTTCTCTCCACACCTCAGGATTGTTCTTTGCTGTTTAGATGATGCAATCAACTTCACACAAGATGAAATATAATGTTCTGACTGAATTCTTCAGCTAAATCTGGCAAATGGTAATGCATCTATTGCCTACCCCTTTATTCTATTCGATGCCATTATAAAAGAAATTGACTTTGGATCTGGTCTGATTAACAGAAGTATAAATCCAGGGATGAATTTTAGCTTCAGTTTTCCATCACTTTAATTTTCTCACTTCTTGATGCAACTCTATGGTGAGTAACAGAGGTCTGAATTGATTTTGGTGGAGTGGCTTGGAGCATAAACTCATGCAAATGAGTGCATGCTCTGGCTGATGGAATGACCTTGCCAGGGGTTTGCACCTTTCCTCAACCAGTGGCCTTCAGAGCTCTGCTTGTAGGTAAGAAACAATTCAACACGAGAAAAGGCTGCTTTAAATGGAGTGACACTGCTCACAGCCAGGAGGATATGAGGAGAAAACAAAGAAAATTAACTGGAGACACAATATAGGGTTTATCCCATCTACTGCTTGTGTCATTTGCCTGCATAGCAAGACCTGTGCCTAAATGATTTATACTTCTAAATGTTGTGGTACCTGCATTAATCCCACATTGGATCATTCTACAAATGGCAAGGAGATCTGAGCTGAGAAATGAACGTTGAAAGGGACGGTGTGTTAAAAGTAAATGTTGAAAGCAGATGATATCCATAAGGCAGAGCGTGGAACAGAAGACTCACAAGCCTTGCAGGAAGTTGCTTTATTATTCTAACCTATAATCCCTGCTGTGAGGAACGCTGCCTTTCAAGCCCACGTATGGGATGTTTCCCTGTGATAAGAGGAAACTTTAACAGGCTGACTGTAGACATTTCCAAAGTACATTAAATAGCAGAGTCTTACATAAATTTTGCTGCAAAGACAGCAATATGCCTCCCAACCTCATTGCTAAATGTAGGGTTTCCATCTTTTATTATCTCCCAGTATCTTTAGGTTCCATAATCTGTTCCACAAATTGATGTTAATATGACATTTTGGAAACTGCAGTCAGGGCTTTCAAGCAGAACCAAAGATGTAATGGAAAAAAAAAAATATTGGTGACTTGTTGAATCCTTAGGTCAAGCAAATTGTTACTTTGCTGGAATGCCATTGAAGGATGTCAGTTTTCTTTATGACAGCCTCCAGCCCTGGATCCAATGGAATGGAATGCCATGAGTCTAATGAATATCAATGGTGTGTGACCCATGAAATTACACACACATGTATGATCTGTCAAGCAGTGTTGGCTGCTATAAAAAAAAAAAAAAAGAAAAGCAAAAAGGCAACTTCTATACAATTCAGTAAACCAATCACAGTGGGAATTCAAGCCTGTTTGAACCTGGTGCTTTCTTCTTAGAGGTTTTCTTTCCCCCAGCTGCCAGTCTGAATTGTTTTTTGTCACTGTTTCATGAGTGTAGAGGTGTGTGTTGCTTGTGGTGCCACATGAGAATCTCTCTCCCCTTCAGGCAACAGCTGGGTGTTCAGTTTCTGCCCAGCACCTCTGGCTCTTTCCAAAAGAAACAGAAGAACCTTGCACTGCTAATAGGGATTAATTAGACATTTTTCTCCTTTTTGAAGGTATTTGTGTACTTTCTCAGCATGATGAGCCATTTAATTCACATGAGCTAAATTCATTTAATTCACACAGGCTAATGGATGGCTGTGCAGGTGAATCCATGTAGGTGCAGAAATGCTGTGCATTGTCAGTGGGAGAGGGACTTTCCCAACATCCTGGGGAGAAGGGGACTGAGATGTGACTCCAGACTGCATTTTCTTAGATGATCCAGTGACAAAAAGTGCTCATTAGAAAAGTCAGATATTTTTTTTAGTGTCTTGTTCATGGGTAAATATTTTACACAGCAAAAATAAGGATATATGCTACATCCACATCAATTCAATCATGTTTTCTTTTGAAAAAACCCCACAAATAAAAAAAATTTTCATGGCTACTGTTTCACAGTAAGACTGCTCTTTAAATAGATTTTACAGGTTGATTTTATAGCACAACAATAACAGCTGCAAGTTCATGTGCAAGGTTATGTAAAAATTTGATTTACAATTTTATTTTTTCATGAAGTATGTACATTTTTTTATCCATTCTCTCTCTAGTCACTGTAGCTGTTGATGGCAAAGTAGAAAATATTCTTCTATTACAAAGAGAAAGGGAAAAATGAGGAATGTATTACTTCACTCAGAAAAGTAAGATGTTTGCATTTTTTAGCCTTCTGTTTTCTGTAAAAATCTTCGATTAAATAAATTTCAAGAATATTTTAAGCATCACTTGTCAATTTGAAAAAAGAATTTTAAAAACCAAACATTCATTACTAAATTATCTTTTATGAGACCAGAAGGATCTCTGGATAACAGGCATTTGTTCCAAAACAAAACAGTTATTTGTTCAGGGTATGGAAGTTATTAATTATTTACACCTATTCCTACCTCAGTTCTACCTCTAGTTAAAATTCATGGCCTAGGCACTCATCAAATATTGATTTTTACCAAAGTTGATGCTTTCCCTTTAACATTATTATAATGAGGGATAAAAATCAAATTGCCTTCACTGAAACTCAATCATTCTCACAAGCCATCTGCATTGATCTTTTTTCTAGGTTTTACCATAAATTATTCTATTCAATTAAGTAAACCCCACACATAATGACATTTTGTGAACTAAATAATTTATTGACTATTTTCAGCTGAACTTACCAGGCTCTGATGCACAGTTATTTTCATAACATTAATAGTAATATATATATAACCCCCTTGCAACTGAATGCATGTCAGATTCTTTGTTTGGGAAGAGGAATCACCTGGGAAGTAAAAATCTTCTCGTTTAGAAAAGAAACAAATTCTGTCATCATCACATTTGCAGTGACTCAGACCCTTCTCTGGAGCAAGATGAGGGGGGCTGCATGCAACACTTCCTGGTGACAAAATAATTGCAAAATGATTTTCAGGTAAAAGTGGTTCTATTAGCAGCAAGGATTGTAAGCAAATTGATAACAATTGGTCTGTTTTACACTTGACTGGTGAAATCTGATGAATGTAGGAGCTCCTTGGAGGGGCTCAGAGAGTTTCCCTCCTCTGCAATGGTGGTTGTGCTTCTGTGTCACACACATTCTTGTCACCTCCTGACAGTTCATCTGGAAATCTGCCCATTTTCCAAATGAGTTTTGTTTCACATTTGAAAAGTCATTCAGCTCCAGCAGACTGAGTTTTCAAGTGGAAAACACAGTTTGTAACTCTGATATCTACTCCTTCAAGCAAGGAGGAGGATTGCTCCCCCACATGAAAAGGTTGTGTTTTGTGGGTAGCTGATTTGGGTAGAAACTGAGTCAAAAACTTTAGATACTGATCACAAACCAGGTTTTTCAAAAATGCATAAATTTTAGGCGAACCTTTTTGTAGCTGTGAAGGTGTAGTTGGTGTAGTTATCATATATGGCAAGTTTCTGTTGGGGGTGTCAAGGGAATGCTTGCTGTGAGCTGTACTTAGCAAACAGGCTGGATGCAAATTGTCTTTTGGAAAAGGAAGAGCAAAATATACTTAGGTATTGTGGAGTCTATATAAGTACATTTAATTGTTGAAGATGACACTGAATACAGAAATGCTTGTAAATAAGCAGTGCCAACACTGTGGCATAAAAGAGTGTTTGGAATATGTCTTGTCACTTTAATTTTAGTATGAATTGTGCATTATGAGACTTTGCAAATTGTGGTGATCATTTTTGAGAAGCGTGGTTTTGATAAATTGAGAGAAAACCAATATATAGTAATAGTATTGCTCAAAATCTAGAAAAGCTGTTATAAAACCCAGACAAAACCCTGTGTAAAATAGCATGAAATGTTTAACTCACCTTAGAAAGCTTAAAAGTTTTATCTTTTTTTTTTTTTTTTTTAATTTGCATAACAGCAGTGGTTTCATAACACAAATCAGTGTGGAGAGGGAGGAAGCACCCATAAAATGCTGTTGTATTTATGTATTCTGGTGCCAGCATAGGAAAAGGTAATTGTTCTTCATTCCTTCTTTTAGCACAAGCTGTTTTATATGCTGAAACAGGGAGTCAAATATTTTCTATCCAGGATGGGATTTTCTGAGTATTTCTTCCACTGCTCTTTGGTCTTTGAATTCATTGGTGCCATCATTTCGAAAGGTTGCTACTGCTGCTCACACTGTGTCTTGCAATGTCTAAGCAAATAATGAATTTGCAGGTAAATAGTAAACTTATAAGTTTAAATGCAAAAGCTTGTATTGATTTAATTCCCCATTCAATCAGGTAATTTTGTGGTTCAGTACCCATGCATTAAAACATGTAGCCCAAACACAAAATATCACTTTGCCTTGCTCAGTGTTTGGAGTTACTCTCGGAAGAAAACAGAGCTCACTGTGGCTCTGTGTGTGCTTATCTGTGCTACTCTCTTTGGTTACTGCTTAGGAATATAAAGCATCCCAGTCTGCTGCCCTGACTACTTGAAAATTCAGGTTTTCTTGCTGCACTTTGCTGGTGAGATGATGTTCATAAAATTGGATCCTGATTGTGCTACAATTTTGAGACTGCTGAATGTGAATTCTGGTTTTAGTCTCTGTGTTATTCTTTATTGTGCTTGCTGAGTAACAGAATTACACCTTTCACAATGAAAAGGATAAACAGAATGCAGGATAGGCTCTCTCCTACATCCCACCTACTGCTTTCATTCATAAGAGACAAGAGTCACAGCTTTGCTGGAATCCTCCTCAGTCTTTGGTGGCATGGTTTGTTCTTTGCAGAGGTTTAAGCAAAGGGGAATTCACCTGAGCATGAGTTGATTTGTCCAATGAGCATCTGAGATTCTGCTGATTTCCAGTCCTTAGCTGTGAAGGTAAGCAAACATCCAACTGATTGGTTATGAACAGGGACTTAGGAATTTGGATCAAGCTCTTGTTCCTTTAACTTCTTTCACTCTGTGATGGTGTTTGGCCACATAGGTAATGCAAGCTTTTTCTTCCTTGTGCTTTGGCTTTATTAAACCAGTGGGACCTAAAGCTTTTTACTTTTCATTACACTTGAGATTCTTTTCTCTGAATTAATGGATATTTTGAATAAATTATTTTGAGACAGGGCAATGCATGCTGTAGGGAAAAAAACCCAAAAACATTGAGCCAGCATATCTGAACAGGTTTCATGTCTATTACTCACATACTTTGTGAGGCCATTACATGTATACCTTAATGAGGATTTTTCTACTTCGAACCACAAAAGGCATAAATGCCTGACTCACATGCCCAAGTGCTAGACAGAGTACAACTCAAGCACACTAAGTGTTTCTTTGTAGATATATTATTATCCATAAAGCACACAATGCTAGTGCTGCCAGTGTCCCACTGAAATGTTGTGAATGGATCAATTTATTCTTGTATCTGGGAAAATGATCAGCAAAGAAACAGGTGTCACTGCTGCCTGTATTGCAGCTAATGTGAAGTGTGTTATACTTAACACTGAACAAGAAGAATTCATGCTGGGACATATTGTGAAATGTTAATTATAAGAAAAAACACCATTGGATTGACTGCCACTGCTTCTGATTCATGATAAGGAAATTCCCAGAGGGAAAAGAACAAAAATACCAACTGTGCTCTCTCTTTGCTATTTTTTCTAGGGAATCACTGCAAAGGTAATATTGTGTTGGATATTCCTATCCTTTCCTATCCAAGTTTTGTGGATCCAAACTGATCCACACTTACTTGTCTAATCTACCTGCCAAGATGAAGGCATCACCAAAGGATGTATCATTCCTTCTCTTCTGGGATTTGCCTTTTGTGACTAATGCAGAAGTAATTCCCAAGTCCCAGGCACATCAGGCACATCTTGACCCACACTGAGACAGGACCTGAGAAAGCACCAGCCCTTTCCTGACTCCCCCTGAGGGACTGTGAACACCTGTGCCCAGCAGGAGCTTCTGTGTGCTCTAAGCAGGCACAGATCTGAGGGGATAAAGGACTGAGGAATAAGTGTGCAAAAAGTCAAAGTCCTGAACTTATTTAGAGCTGGAATGAATCACTACAGGAATAGTCTCATCTCTTACAGATTTAACTATCAGGTGTCTAAATTGGAACAGATGAGCTCCTCCCTTCCAGGTAAATCTGGAGAGTGGTGACTGAAGACTGAAAAGGGTTGCAATGTGCCAGGTGATCAGGATAAGTGTATCTGCCTCTCCCTACACCAAGGCATGGGGAGCTGCTGGAGGGGATCTTTTCACCTGTCTGGGGTACAGGGTTGTGCCCATGGCTAATCAGTGCAAATGCTCCTGGCACCGTGCACTTTCCAGCCTAATGTTAGGGGTAGCACAAATTCAGAGAATGTTTTGGGTTGAAAGATACCTTAAAGATAATCTCATTTAAACCCCCCTGCCAAAGGCCACCCACTAGACCAGGTTTTCCAGGGTGCCATCCAATCTGGCCTTGAACTCCTACTTGAAACCAGTCTGGGAAGAGGCACTGCCCAGGTGTGAGCAGCTGTGATGTGGAAATGTTTCAGCTGTGCTAATTGCACAGGCTTCAGTTTGCACAGGTGCTGACACACCAAAGCCTTTGTGGCTGGGTCAATTTTATCTTCCCACAGATCAGAACCTATAGTACCAATATCCTGCAAGCCACATGCCTTGATTTCACCAGCCAGTGTTCAGACTCAGCTGACTCTGTTGTTACTATCAAGACTGGAATTGAATGGGAAATGAAAAGCAGTCCCTGTGAACTTGCAGCCACTGGAAACACAGTTGATTATTACAGGAGAACAGCAAATTATTCTGCAAATAACATGGTCCAACAAGTTTTGATTTGTTCCATCTTTAGTCACTCATTTATATTTGAAGTATTGGGGATAAAGGCTAAATCTATAGGCTCATTGGCACTAACTCCAGCAAGATCTGGAGCAAATTCCCTGGAGAAGATGAACTCTTATACAGTTCATTTTCTTGATTTTCAAGTGGGAAGACTCTGATGGAAGTCTAGTCATCAGCTGAGAAGCCCTACCTACAGATTTTGTGTTGGACTTTAGTAGCCAAAGAAGTTGCCTGTCTTTTAGGTTTTGATTTTAGAAATCATCTCATCTTCTGCTCAGATTTTTAATTTTACTATATACATTGGGAGGGAGAGCTTCCCTTTCTAATGCCTCTCTATTTAAAAAAGAAAAATCCTGCTTCATTCTTTAAGTGTTCTCAAGCAGACAGCTGAGCTAAAACTAAAGTTATTTGAGTGGAAGACAGATGCCAGGAGTTAGTGAGAATGGTCTGGATTAAAGTTAGTATCATTACTTTCTGATGTTCATAGCAATTCTGTGAGCATTAAGCTTCCATTCTCAGCAAATTTCCAGTGATAACAAGACTTGTTCAGGAAGAGTTTGATTGATGTGCTCTATTCCTGTCTTCTTAATTTCCAGAAGAACCTTCTGATCTTTCATGAGTGGGGATGAATGGGCAAGGGTTCAAATAAAACACTGACCTTGCCTCTGTCCTGCAGGGAGAAGGAGGGGAAACAACCTGCAGCTCCAAGTTCATAACTGAAACCCTTATACATGTGTGGATGGGACAGTTTTTATTAAAAAGAGGCTTACCTTTTCATTACATTGCTGCCCATTAATTCTTTGCAGAAAAGAAAAGCAGAAAGCTTGGTGTATGTAGCTCTTATTTTACACTTTTTTTTTTTTGTCTCAGAAATGTCTTGCCTTGACCAAAGGCTAGTAAAAGAAGTGGGACTTGTGACTGATAAGAAGGGAACCTGCTTGCTGCTAGTAACTAAAGATTTAGTACTTGAGTTACTCCATGCACTTCAAAGTATCCATTTTCCATTTGCAGCCCTAAGATCTCCAAAAGTTGTGTCTCTGGGTAGCTGCTTTCAGAGACATAACAGTATTATACATGCTCCTATACATTGCATCAAGATAAGTTACATGACATGACATACTATTCCAGAGCTGTCAAAAAGTTGGACTCTGCTGTCCTTTATCATTATGTTTGCATCTGAGTGTCTGCAGGTGACTGGAGGTGTCATTCCACTGAAAACCAGACAGCTGAGCCAGCAATGAAATGTTAGTCCTGGAGAATAAGATTGCTGTAACCTTCTAGACAGGGGCATACAATTGTCTTTTTGAAAGCCACCATGCTGCAGGTTAACCTGTTGATTACTCTGCTCTGACTCTGCATGTACCAGAGCTTTGGACTGGCAGGCAACGAGCAAAATAAAAAGTTCTATTAAACCATGAATGTCAGTGAAGCTATGAATGACTCCATGCTAGTGCTGACAGCATCCTTTGTTTTTTCTCCCTATGCTGTAACATTATGTACTGTAGATGTCACAGGAAATGCTAAAAAGCACATCTTTTCATCTGGGACTTGTTTCAGTCCTTCTTATATGAAAAGCCATATGTCTCTGTCCCTGTAAGTGTCACATTTCACCCTACTGATCCAATTTATCCAGTCTGAACATTTGTCCTGATGCTTTTATACAAATACATTTTCTCTGCCCAGATTCTTGTTTGTGTCATGGTCTGTTCCTGTTATAGATGAATGAAGATTTGTCAACAAAAAATCCACCCCAAAAATTAGAATCTAATCCAAAGCCTCATTGACGTCAGCAGGAATAGTCTCACCGGCTTCAGTGGTTCTACAGTGCCCTTTTCATGCTTCCCTAATTTCTGTAAATATATCTGTTTCATAGTGAAAATATTTTTTTTTTAAAGTCTGTGTAATGATAAGGAAATATTGAGCAAACAAAATTAGAATTGTGCCGTTTAGACGCAATTTGGCAGATGGGTGCTCTGAAAAGCAACCGTGTGCCTGTCCTTGTGGATACCTATGGGTTTAGCTTTAAATAGCCTGAAATCAGGAGAGCTGGGTGTTAAAAATCCCCCTTGCCCTGCTGGGGTTGCAGCTCTGCCCTTTGCTGGTGCCTGGAGCTGGGCTCTGTGCCCGCAGGCAGACGGGTCCAGCCGCGATCCCAGCTGGGAATGGAGAGCTGCAGGAGGCTGGCGGTGGGGGCAAGGGTTTAAAAACAGACCAGCCCTTTCTTTCTTTCCCAGAACACAGCTATCTCTGGTATCTCTTGTGGACCCATGTCAGTAAAGTGGTGTTTATAGTGCTTCCTCAAGGGAAAGTTTGTCTTTTAGAATATTAAATAATAAAGACAGTGGAAAAAAGGTTGCAATAGGTGTTATTCAGCAAAAGAAGCAAGCAAGCAAATCCTGGCATGTAATCTCAAGAGTTAATCTCATCACTTCTAAACAAAGTTACATTAAGTGGTTTGCCTTGAAATGGAGGGAAAGTCTCGGACAACAGGTGCTCAGGTGGTTTTTAATACAGAAAACATTTGACTTCGAGCAGAATCTACATGAACCAAGAGACTGAGCAGTAGAAGCACCCTCAGTGCAAGTGTAAAATTAATGTTTTGGGAGGATAGCTGTGACAGAAAAAGCCAAGGACGTCTTGCTGACAGAACTGCACACATGGTGAGGGGAGAAGAAATTTTTTTTGGGAAAACAGAGAGAGAGTTTGAAAAATTGACACAACCCTGGTGAGACTGGAACTGATTGAGTTGATCCTCTCTGACTTATATCTTCACAGGGTGAAAGAGCTGATGAACATCCCCCTCTCCTCAGGTCTATTGCTCTTGAAGTTGCTTAATTTAGAAAGATTCAAGCAGCATGGGGAAACCTCACGTTGTGAAAGACTGATATTATTTAATAAAGGTTGGAAGGAAGTTAGCATAACAATTTGAGCCTGTAGGAATTTAGAACCTGGTACAAACACATTCACTGCTCCAAAATCTCATACACACTTTGTTGTCTTCTTTCTGAACAATCATTGCACTTTATTGCACTATTGTACAAGATGAGATTCAATGCAAATGTATTTAGGATAGATAGATCTTTGTCTTCTGAAGAGAATGCAGGGTTCTTTAGATATGTATGGGGTTAAAGCAAGTTATAGTAGGTAGGAACAAGACCATGAACTTATTTTTCTGTGCATACATATGTGAGAAACAATTAATAAAAATTAGTGCTTTGATTTTGCTAAGCTTTAATGTTCTTTTTTGGTGTTTTTTTTTTTTGTTTGTCTGTTTGATTTTTAGTCCATGACTGCTTCCTCACCCTGAAATTCTGTACACTTTTCTCTCACTGCCCATTGTATTTATAGAGGAGGACTGTTTTTATTAATATGCAGATGGACCCCCTCTTATGATACAGTGATTTTAAATTAGGAGCATTAAGAAATGAATGTGAGGAAAAGCTCAATTAAGATTAAAAATAAAAGAAGAAGAAATTATAAAATTATGCTTTCCCTCTCCTAGGGAAAGCAACAGATCCATCCCATCAAGCAAATAACTGTTAAGCAAATGATGAGACTGGTACTTGCTTTTCCTACCGCTGTTTTAAATGCCACTGTTTTTTTGTTGTTTTTTTTTTTTTTCCTTCCTTTCTCTCATATTAACCCAGAAATGCTGATGCATCAGCATGCCTCATTATGACAGGGAAAGATATTTCTCTTTGCTGAAGTGGATTCAGATGAAAACAAATCCTGAGGGCAGTGCACATCAACTGTAGAGAAAAGTGTGGTCTGAGGTGGCTGTTGGAGGCTGCCCATGGCAATTTGTGGGTTTCTGGGAAGACAGGCAGAGCTGATGAGAGCACCTGAGTTGCTGGTGGGAACTGGCAGTGACAGCTAAATCTGGTTATTCTCAGGGAAGAAAAGAGAAAAAAATTAAGGAAGTCAAACTACAAGGAAGCACGCTAATGCTGTTTAAAACAAATACCCTGCAGCCACAGCACGAGGCCTGCCACTGCTGACTGGTTTATTTCTGCAAAGTGATGATGACTGAGATGCAGGGCAGAGGTAAACCAGAGAAGGTGCAACAGTAAATACAAGCTTCAGAAAACTCAGATGTCATCATTTAGCAATGGCAGCTGTCCTCCCTTCACTGCTTAGAAGAGACTTGATCAATCCCTTTAATTCAGGGGAAGCTGTATTTCCCTGACACACTAGAATTCAAATCCTGTTGACCTCTACTGATAAAACAGGTTTCATTGGAGGTTAAAATGTACATTGCATGACTACAGTATAACACCATTCACACAGATGAGTTCATGCTCTGGATCATTAATATCCAGTGAAAATACAGGGAGGGGAGGCAGAAGTACTGGAAAAAGTGGTCTACAAATATGTCACATTTCTGACACTCTTCTCAGGTATTTTCTGTCTCTAATGGAAGGCAAAATGAACTGGCTAGAAAGATGTCCCTAAAACAATACAAAAATCACCCCTGGAAAATGTCTGAACTAATTAAAAGGTGGGAATGAAATGAGCTGGAGGCCCCAGAGCTGCTTCTGTTACAGAGGCGAAGCAGAGGTGGCTGCAGCAGTAGCAGGGGTGATATTGCCACACACTGGTTGATGAGGAATTTAATGTGTCCCACACAGAGCCAGTAATTGCCCTGGTGTGGAACAATGTCACAAAGAGAGGAGTCGAGGATGAGCAGAAACAGAGCCTGAAATCTCACGCTGCAAAGGGATTTTATTGGCCCTGCCAAAACGGAAAACTTGAAGTGAGCTCCTGTCAGGCTGAGTGAGGAGTAGAAAGAAAAACAAGTCACAGCCTCCCAAGGTGTCAGGCACTTTGCAAACCTCCACTGCACAGATGTCAGCTCCAGGGTGGCGTTTGCCTGTCACCCACCCATGATTCTGCAAAGCCACCGAGGGCTCTGCAGTGCTCAAAGCGTTGCTCAAGTGTGCCAAGGGCTGCAAATCCACCTGCACAGAGCTGGTGCCTCTTGTTTGAGCTGGCATGAGGGGCAGGCAGCTTGGAAATGGGGCATCTCACAGAGATGAGCACTGGGGCAATCACCCCACAACTCAGCCTTTTTGTTATTCCTGTGATGTTCTTGATTACTCTCATTTATAATGGTGCAGCACCTAGCTTCACACCTCAGAATGGAGCTGTGTGTTTTGTTGTGTGTTTCACTGTATGTTCAAATGCAAGGCAAAGGAGGGATTAGCATCCAGAGGTGGTCTGCACACTGAAAAATTTGTGTGTCCATCAATATCTGAGGACACTGTGGAGTTGGGGATTATAAGAATGTAATGGGCTGGCCTGGTTGTGCTTTTTAGATGACAGGCTCAGCTTTGGCTGAGATTATCAAGGACAGATGTGGAAAGTCTTAGTAGGAGATATGTTTTGAATAGCATAGAAAGAGTTCATTCTGGTTCCAAATGCACCTTATTCAGGTCAGGGATGACAGGGGTGCTGTTGGATTCAGCTGGACAGCATTTGTGTCTGATCCCAAAGTACTGTAATGGTTGTTTACAGTCTTCCAGTTTCAAGCATGGCTCTCAAGTCACCACCATACCCAAATGGCTCTAGTTGATACCCAGCAAGTCCGTGCACCTGCCCTGCTCGATTGATGGGGAGTTATGGGTGCATAGTGACCATGAAACTGGGGATTGTCCCTCACCTAGGCCATTAGGACCAATTAGTCCATTAGGACTAATTCCAGGTCAAATTGAAGTACAACAAAAACCATGAGCTCATGTGTAAGGTGCTAATAATGTATAATTTTGCTGTCTGTGCTTGAAATGTAAAGGCACTTGCTTGGTTTAAAAGCAGAGACAGTTTCATTAAGGAAAAATGTGTTTCCAATACTTTGGTTGTATTTATGATTTATTTCTATAGTTTATAAACTGGACTTTTAAATATAAGTCTTGAGAGTTTTCCATGTGATTGTTATTTGGTCATTGCCTACACACAGAAAACTGCTTTTCCTACTCAGAAGATGGGTTTGGGGCAAGGAGAAAAGTTTGTATACTAGATTTGCATTATCAAATGAAGCCAATAGAGTTCCTAGTTTAAGCATAAACAGCAGACTCTGTTCTTCTACAGAGGTAAATAACAGGTGAACAAAGAAGAAATCTTAACTCTAAAACAGAATTAGACAGCTGGTATGAGAGGCAGTCAATAGTCCCCAGCATTTGAATGTCTGTAACTTACCTCAGGAGGTATAAATTAAGGAGCTTTCTTTAGTGTGAAGCAGCAAGCCTACACAAAGCCTTAAGGATAAGTTAATTTTCTCCACTATGAGCCAAAAATAAAAGGGTTTTAAGCACAAGAGCTGTGAGAGTCTGCCTCCAGTAAACTTTCTGCTGCTTGAGACGGCAGAATCTGCAGTTGACAGAGGGAAGTGGCTGGGAGTTTCATAAATAATAAATTGCTGTAATTCCATGAGGTCATTATAAGAATATGCATAAGAATCATAGAAAGAATATAACAGGTCATAACCTCAATAGATTTTAGAGCTGATAAACATGAGTGAGCTCGATAAAAATGTATTACAGACAGAAACCTTAGAGATATTTCAAAATTATATTATACACAATTATTATTTTCGGAAAGAGATAAATGTTATTAACAAAAAAGCACAAAGTGAGTACATGTGGAAAATATTAATTCATGCAGAAATGGACAAAATCAACACCGAAAGAGCCAGGCCCTCCAAAATCTGTCTTGCATGGAAACATTCTTGTAGACTAAACATTGTTATTGATGTTCTTCAGACAACAGCTAGTAGTTTTAGTTATTATATTTCCCCTTAAAACCCCCTAGGTTTGAGTTATAAAAAGGTTTCTGATAGATGCTATACCTGGAGGCAAACACTAAAGTATGAAGATCGGAATAACACCTGGCTTGCCAGAAAAATAAGAAGATGGATTATTTTGAGTACTCCATTGATTTAAAGAAGCACCATCAATAATATAAAGATCATTTGAACATATGGTACAGACTGAAGGAAAATGGGCTGACATACACCTGCAGGGATATATATGGCACCTGAAAGCCAAAACCTAATACAAAGCTTGATTGAAATGTACCACATAAGCTGCAAACTGAAAATTTCATACAGAGTGTGACAATTTCATTCCAGTTACTTTTGGTAGAAGTGGAAATTGAGGTTTTAACAAGAACAGAAGTATCTCCAGTCAGAAAGTTGCTTTGAGAAAGAGAGAAGTTAATGATGCTGTTGATAGCTAGAAGTAGCACACATCAAGCAATTTCACAGACTCAGAAAAGAACCTCTTTTATTTAAGGCTTATAGAAATTTCCACTGGAAGTAATGGGACTGTTTGAAGCAAAAGAAAACCTGGGAGGCTATCTGACAGTCCAATACATAATGTATGGTGGTCAAAACAGCATCTTGTAATAAAATAGGAATCCCCAAGAGAGAAGGAATGGGACAATTGTCGTCCTATTACTACGTCAGGTTGCAAAAGCTTGGTTTTGGAGAAGGACCTTGTAGTGCCAGGATTGATATAAGAATAAATGACTGATTTCTGTTTCTACATCAGCTGAACCTCAGTGGGGCTAGCTGGGATCCCCAGAGAAACCCAGCTGCCATGGCTTGGAACTCCCAATATGTTAATGGAGTTGAAACTGAGAAGCATCCCTGAGCTCCAGCTAAGAAGGCTATTTTTCTTGGGTTCAGATGTCTCTGCTTTGTCCTGGAGCTTGGAGATTTATTTTCTCTAAATCACCTGGCTGGAGCACAGGTGAGCTCCTGGTCTTCCTGTCAGATAAATGCTGCAGAACAGCAAGAAAATAGCGTGTTGCTAAGAGCTTAATTCCCTAAAGTCTTGCCTCTGGGAGCTTTTTGGTTGAATCACTGGCTCTGAGAGCCCTGATGAAATCCAGGTGGTTTTGCTTCTTCTTGATTGTTTTTCTGTGGGGGATTGAAGTCAAGATGAAGCTGTGGTGGTAGGAGGGTGGTTTAACAAACACATAATTGCGTAGGGTGCATAGTTAGTTTTAAGTTTGTGTATTTGATCTTTCAAAACAAATCATAGAGCATAAACAAGCACCAAAATAGACTCAGTTAACCGCAGTTTCCACCACTGTGCTATCTAGCTATTTTCAGAAATAGCCCCTAGGCAATATATAGAAATGGGTCAGTGTATACGTGCTTTCTCTCCTCTATTAGCATTGCAGTGAATTCTGTGCTTCATCTGCCCACAATTTCAAGAGCTACTTTCCTGGATGCTCCAGCCTTTCTGCTCTGCCTCTGGTAGCGTGGGATCTATTGTTCAGCAGGGATGGCTTGAGCTGAATGGAGGCTATCATTGGGGAAAACAAAGCTGCTGTGGCTGCAGGCTGGGGAAAAGAGGATATCAGATGGGAAACAAGCATTGGGGGTGGGGAGGAGAGGCAGAGTAAAAGCAGGGGAGATTCTGCTTGTATTGGCATGTGGCAGGCAGCTTGCATGCTTGTGTGATATTAACTTCATTTTTTTTGCAGCATGGAGGCCTCTGGCATCCTGACCCTCACAAAGAGATGTCCCCAGGCAGGCCAAGCCCACTGCTGTTCCCTACAGCATCAGCATCTTTTACACACAGGGTTCTTTATCACAAATGGCTTTTTTATCATTTATGTATTTCAATTATCTTAAACTTGCTTTCTCCTGCTTCAACTCAGTCTCAGAGGAAGAGAGCAAATGGATTTAATGCACTTACCAGTTAAGTGCTGTAGATAACCACCTAAAGGCCAAGTTTTGCAGGTTTTGTTTACAGCTTTGCAGTGGTTGGAATGACATACCAAAATACTGGGCATTCAGCAGCTGCCTTGGAAATGAATGGTAGCTGTTCAGGTGCTTCTGGCTTTTGGAAAGCAAAGCGTTTATTTGGGTAGTCACATATGGATTTAGGAAGTGTAACTGTTGGCTGCAGTTTCTGAAATGGTTGGCCCTAATTCCCCAAACCAATACAAGTATGGCAGTGTACAGCCACACTAACAGTGTTGGGGAAAAATAGGCAGTTACAGCATCAGTAGTGAAAAAGGAGTTTAAAAGCCCTCAGCGTATCTAGAAGCCTTAGTCAAAAATGACACCAGATTTTTGGTGCCTAAATCAAATAGGAAACTTGTCAGAATCAGGCTCTTTGCAAATGTTGTACAGTAATCTCTGTGTCAGGAAAAAGTCTTACCACTTTTTTACCACTGTATGTTAAGAAGAATATTGCAATGCTTGTCCAGCTCATTCAAAAAATAGTTTTCTAACCTACAGATATATTTGACTGATGGCTACCAGCTCTGACTTGGAAAACAGGAGCCAGATCACAGAGAATTTCTTTTGGCAAGTGACAGTGTCACCAGAAAATGTTGTTTGAGAAAATCCAAAATTTGTCTCAAATTCACAAACCTTTTTTACTGTTAGAAAAAAATATTGTTTTCCAAAAAGTCTATTTATTTTTTCTTTTAATTCCAGGAATCATAAATAAATTTTAAAAAAAACAGCTTTCTATTTTATCACCTTGTTAAGATAAAGAGGAAGAGACTAGTGAGCAGCGAGGAACTGAGTTCCCTTACAAGGTCTCTTGTGGACTGAGACCACATTTCTTCAAGTTCCAGGAATGATCTTTGGAAGCTGCAATGGTCTGAAAACAAGACATTCTTCCTTCCAAGTATTTGAAAGGAAAAGAGCAGGCATTGACTGAAGGGGAAATGGGAGAGGTGGTAATCCTGTTCAGCAATCCAGTGATACACCCTTTCCTCACAGTTCCTTCCTACTTGGGTGAGATAAGTAACGTTGGAAATCGGTGAATAAGACCAACAAAATTGGGTGGTGTCTTTATCTAAGAGAGGTGGGTGTCCCCTTCTTAAGATTAATTAATGTTTAATCTGTTTGGAACATTTGTATATTTTGTCAGGGCATGTTCCAAAGCATATTTGTGGACTTTTTGCAATGTAGAAGTAAAGTGATTTCCATTGTCAGTCAGCTGGCAGCATGTCATCAGCCTTCTTACTTGGAGAGGAGCAGAGAGATGGGCACTTGTGGCATTCCCCTGGGTCTTTTTTTACTGAGCAAAGAACTGGAGACACTTTTTTCAGACTGTCTTCCTGAGCAGTAACATCCAGCTTCTTAGTCCTGGTTTTCTATGCAATGTAGTAACTTTTTTTTGACAGCAGAGGTTTCATTTGCAGAGACTTAAAGCAGTAATGGTGTTTGGTACCTGTATTCTTCTATGCTGTCTTTTTCTGAGAAATATTTTTAATAAAAGATTTTTTGTTCCGACTGGTTTTAACCAGTATCTAATTTTCTTCCAAGGAAGGTTTGGTTTTTTCCTGTATGTGGGTTAGTTTAGCACCAGCTTGACCTCCCTTTCTCTGGGCACTTTTCACAAGACTTAGAAGCATCCCACAGGCTAGTTCCCAAAGGCCCACAGAGAAGAGGCTGAAAATCAATTTATTAGCAGTATCTCATTTTGCATGGAGCACAATGGGAGTGCAGGGAGAAGGGGTTGGTCATTAATATACATTAGTATCCAGGAAAACTAGTATTTTACTGTTTCTGTACACTGGAAAAGACTTAATTCTGCTTGCATTGCCTGCACAATTATGATGAATAAAATAGAGGGATCACTTAGGAATAAGAAAAGCAGGTTTTAGTCAAGTCAAGGTTAATCAGTGTATTTATATATGGAGCTGAACGGATTTATACTCTTTTATTAAACAGCTTGGACAAATTAACATTTAACTTGTTGCACACTGCAAGGGTAACATTAATAGTGATAGAAAGCAGCAGATATTTAATGTATCATTATCATTTTTCAGTAGAAGAAAATTTTGTGCTACTGTAAGCAATTTTCCTAAAAACTTACTGTCAGCCCTGATAAACAGAGATACTCACTGAAATGTTTTATTGCACATGCTATTAACTCTTAGAAGCATCCTTAAGAAAATTCTCATTAATACAGTTTGCTCTGCTCTTGCTCCAAGAAAACTGCTCTTAGAGCTGACTGGAAACCAGGAAAAGCACATCTTTTATGTTGTAAGAATAATCACAAAAAATGTTTCTTTCTCTTTTGGCCCAGGTTTGGAAAATTCCCTAAGGACTCTAAAGAAATCTATGAGCAATAAGCAGTCCATCAGTGGCAAAAGTGGAGGGGTGAATAATCAAAGGCCAGTTCCCCATCTGCCAGATCTTTGAAAGGCCAGATTTGTTCACTCACTGTGATTATGGTGTGATTGCACATGTCATGAAATCCCACTTAGGACTGCAGGGTTTCGTGAGAACTCAGCCAGAGCTGGGCCTGGGCTCCCCTTGTTGTGGAAAGGCTGTTACGAAATCCCCTCCCGAGCCTCTCCTGAACTCCAGGCGATGGCCCATGGTTAATGTCGCATACCTCCATAAGCAGATGGCCTGAAAGAATTTTAATAACTCTCTGGATCTAAATGATCATTCCTTCCACATTCTTTGTGGCTTCATAGTGTTTATGATAATTCTTGCTCGGAATCCAGTCCATATAGTTTTTCCAGCTGTGCCTTTGATGATGTCTGTGCTGTGGTCTCCGGGGACAGAAGTCGTGAATGAGCAGTTAGTGAGTGACTCCCAAGGGGTTATGACATCTTTAACATAAACTCATCAGCATAAGGTTTTTCCTCTGAAATGGATTAAGCAATTTATTTAGCTATAAAACGCAGAAAACTAGTTAAGTGAATTTTACTGGGAAATCAATAAAGTAATAATTATGTAGTAGTATAACTGGGACTGAGGTTACCAGCTTTGGTCTTCTTTGCTTTGTTAATCCATTCCCTCTATCCTATTTATCCCTGTATTTTTTGAATAGCCACAAGTTATTCTGATGAGAAAATGCATATTGAGAAATCTTTCAGCATATTAACTTTTATACTGTGAAATCTTTCTTTCTTGGCTTTGCAATAGATGCAAAAAAGGACCCATCCAGAATTCATTAGCAAAAACATTATCTCAGACTCATATTTTTGGATTCTGTTAAGTTTTCCCCATTTATATTTCATAGAATGCCTTCCTAATCCTATCTGAGGCATGCCTGTAAGCTAAAGATAAATATGTAAAACTTACCTTTGAATTGAATGGTGTCTAACTATTGCTGCTTTAAAAAATAATAGCAAGCCCCTTGACATTATCTTACACAGAGCTTCAGAATTTGCATGTAGGCTGCAGTTATTACAGTTACATAGCAAGCTTTTCCTTCTGATAATTAGACACAAATTAATTTAAAATAAACTTCATTTGTTAGGCTGCTATAAATATTAAGAGATGATAAATTGCTAGAAAAACCCAGACCTTCATACATCAGTTATTTCACACTTGCATTTTAGAGTAGATTAGTTAGATATAGCAGAGTGCACATTTAAAGGCTTAAATGGTTTTCAAAGTTCTTTTTTTTTTCTAAAAAATGATGGGAAAAAAACCCCCAAACTCATCAGTTATGTACTGCATATTATTTCTCACAGAAGAATTGTCTTGAAAGCCAGATCATATTATACATATTACCAATGTATTTGCATTTAGGAATTTCATTCCTATGTGTGAACAGAACACACACATCTGAATTCCAGGGAAATTAAAAAGGGTAGGACTGAAGGTCTTTAAAAGATAATTTCCTTTCTTTTTCTGCAGCCTGAAATGTCTCCAGGAATCAAGTCAGTAGACAGCAGGAATGAGACTGAAATAATACACTGAATAATAAAAATGACCCCAGCAGTAGTAACATGAAGTGAGTCCATGCCCCTTGTGAACAGTAAACTAGCTGGCAATATGCAGGAGGAACAAGCAGATAGTGGCAAACATTAATACTGGGCTAGTATTTCTAAATGGATCTGCTTATTTTGAGTTGAGATCTGTGCTTCACACCAAGGCAGTTTTCAGCCATAGAATGGGGGGAAACAAAAAGCAGTGTACATCCTGAAGAAACTGGTCATGTGGGAAAATTAGAGCTGGTTTGAAATAAGGGATGTATTATTCCATTAAAGTATCAATAGTAATAAAATATAACTTTAACTTTTTCTATGAAGAATTTAAAATTGTTGCCAGAAAGTTTAAAAAAAACCCACTCAACTAAAAAAATACCAAACCCAAGTTCAACCATCCTCACACTTCTGAATAACTTTTATCAAACTGAATTATTCCAGCTGAAACAGAATATCTGTCCTCAGAAAATCAGTTTCACTGTTTTGTGGTGGCTTAAGCTTTCTGTTTATTGCATTTTTCTTTATTGCTATCTGTAGATTCTGAGACACTTTTAGGAGCTGAGGAGGCAGCTGCATGGTGGGGTCATTGAGGATTGCAGGAGTCCCTGTCAGAGCTCCCTTAGCTCTATACTGGAGATGCACTGGTACTTGTAATACCAAACTGAATCTAATTTTTAGAAAATATCAGGAGGCAGAAAGCTTTGGGATGTTAGGAGACATTTTTCATTTTCAGAAAAGTTGTTGCCTATGTAAGTTTGTGTGGCATATTTCTGTGAGACACTGCTTAGAGCTCAATGTCAAATGATTTATTTAATTGTTTACTTAATTGCTGATCTTTGGTTTCCATTGGAGAAACGCAAATTTTACATGGCTCAAAGCAAGGCAGTGAACTCCAGACCCAGGAAATAACAGCACCAGTGTCAGCAAGCTGCCAACTGGAACCTTTTGATGGATTGTGGTCCTGGGGGAAACACTGGCCACCCTGAGCCCCCGTGTAAATACCTCAGGGCTCAGTTCTGCATCCATTTATCCTTAAAAAGGGAGCAGCTTGTGCATAGCTCCATCAGTTCTGAAAACCAGGGCTGGATCCATGGGGCTAATGTGTCTGCTGTTCCTATGAGCTGAAAGGACTTGGTTTCCCTCCAGGTGGAATCTTTCTGTCCTGAGCCTCAGGGGTGTGCAGAAGTGCCACTGGGGGCAAGTGTTGCTGTCACCTGTTTTATGAGTGCAAGATGCTCCACAGCTGAGTTGGAATCAGCAAGGCAGAGGAGTTTCCTCAGAGTTGTGGTCCCCTGGGAGCTGGCTGCCTGGCTGTGGTTTTGCACATTCAGCCAGCTCGGAGATCTGAATGTAAAATTCCACACTTGGGGGTGAGATGCAGATGTTGTGCTCTTCTCTGGGGAATTCCAGGTCTATAAAACAATGAATGGATTACACAGTACTCATCCATATATGTAGTTTTTTCATCTGTGACAGATGTGATATTGATAATATCCTCCATTCAGAAAGTCCTCCAAGTATAATTTTGTG
The DNA here is from genome assembly GCF_001522545.3 of Parus major. NCBI lineage: Eukaryota > Metazoa > Chordata > Aves > Passeriformes > Paridae > Parus > Parus major. The sequence goes on from NC_031774.1 coordinate 52,851,371, forward strand.
CCAGGTTAAATCTCTGATTTAACTGTTTAAAAGCCCACTGTGTGAAAGGCTGGCAGTAGAACAGACTGGGGAGCAAGACCATGTTCAGACACAAGGCTGGGTTTACACATAGCTCTGCTGCAGACTTTGGGCCTAATTCTTCCCACAGACCTCTTCTTTGAGTGCAAATCCAGTAGTTCTCATTTCCCAGCTGATCCCTTGTATTTTTTATGTGGCTGGTTAGCTCAGAGACCTCACATCCTGCTCCCCCGCAGGGATACTGCATGGATTTTGTGCTGTTATCTGAGTCTGAAAAATGATGAGCTGAAAGGCAGCTTAAACTCTTTGTGTATAACTGTGGAAGCTTTGTTTCACCTCTCATTTCTCTTGTATAATGTGAAAGCTGTGCTTTCCCTTGCAGGTTCATTGGTCTGAGAAACCCATCCTAGACTGGACTAATCTCTACACAAATAAAGTGAAAGAAAAGTGCTGTGAGGGTGCTGGATATGAATGATCTCATGCACAGCCTGGAGACTGAGGGAAACCTGTATGGCCCTGATGTGACAGATGATGGGGAAGGATGGCTGGGCAGTAAGGAGAGAGGACTGTGATACAGAGCAGCAAGAGTTCTGTCCCTCCTGTTTCTCAGTGAACCAGAGTCCCTTGCTCTGTGGTGCGCAGGTTGTTGATTCTTAATATGGATTTACAAATGCACAGGAGGAAAAGAGAGGGGAATGTTGGGTTTGCAAATGCTGGTATTTCTTTTAAAGCTGCTCCTCATATGACTTTAACTGGAGAGCAGGTCAAGAGTGGTCCAAGGAGGGAAGAATCCAAACTGATGGGAAAATATTGCTGCTCCATGAATCCTCACTGGTGTGATTTCACCAGTGCCAGAATGTGCTGATAAAACATCTGTGTTGTGCCAGTCAAGATTTTGACACCAGGTAACCTAGTGAGCTCATTCCCAGAGCCACTTTTTCAAACAGCTGTTCCAGCAATGGATAGAAAACTGCCTGAGAAATTTTAGATTATCCTTCTTTGACTTTTTTACGTAGAATATACTCCATGTCAAAAATGAGATTTTAAAATATGCTTGTATTGATTCAAAACATGTAAGAGGCCTGAATGGAAACAACCTCACAGGAAACATTCCTTTTGCTGATTTGCTTTTTATATTCTTATGGTTATAGATTTTCTAAATCTCTTAGTATTTTCTGTATTTTAAAAAGGTCTGAAACTTTAAATCATGTCCCATAAATTATGCACCTAATTTGGGGAAGGAGAACAGGTGAGAAATGCTCATTCCTTTATAGGCTGGAGGATGCTCAAATGACATGGCAGCAGACCTGAGTGTGTCAAAACAATAAAAAGAAGTGCTAACATTGATTTACATTATTCAAGCAAATTGAAATCCTTGGGTGCATTTTTAGTGGTGCACTGTAAAGCAAATTGTGTTTCATAGATTGAGGGAGTCATAAAACAATAAACTAATTAGGACACCTTTTGTCTGTCTGCTCCTCTTTGCCTATGTGTGTGGTCAGGGAAGTTTTGTCAGTATTAGTGATGTGTGTTTATACCCTGTTTTCAGTAATGGTTGCCAGTGCATTTTAAAGCCTGAATATTCCCAATTCAAATTTAAAAAACCCAACAAACAAAAGACCCCCCCACAACAACCTGACCTAGAGTGTAATTGTGCTCCAATAGCTTGGTAGACCTCATCCTTTCAGACTTGCTCTCCTGTCCCCAGAATGTGGTGGCAGCAATTTCTTAGCCTGGGCTGAAGCAGGATTTGAAATTTTTGCTGAGGAAGAGTCCCAGCCAGTGTAAGTTTGGCCCCAGGTTTGGACACCTTTTGTCTCTGTGTGCAGAATCAACCAAAAGCAAGTACTGTGGGTGATAAGTGATTGCATTATTATCTCTTCCAATTTTCAATGTTGCTTCAGTATGAAATGCTAACTGGGCTAAGAGGTGATTACTTTGTGCACAAGAAGCATTAAAAGTCTGTGTCTCTCTACAGCGAGGCTTTTGGACGAGTGCTGAGATGTTTTGCTTCAAAAAGTGGATTTGAATTTTTTTAATGCCAAATAAGGTTTTGTTCCTGAGGGCTGGATCCCATCCTCTTTCCCACAGCAGGTTTTCCCTTCTCCTTGCTGTGCCTTCAGCTCATTCAGTGGGATTGCTCCCATATAAGTGCAGTGTAAAACTGGGTCCTTTGTTAAACCTGACCAGCGTGAGGAAAAAGGAGGTTACATTCCTAGAATAACTGGAAATGGTACAGGCAGATAACACCAGGGAATGAATCCTGGCAAACATCCTTGTGTATGGTGGATCTGTTTAAGAGAGTACATAGTGAGTAGAATAAGGGCCCAAATTACAGCAGTGTGTGGCTGCTGATACTGAGAGAGCATCATTTCAGCTTTCAGACAAAATCCCATTTTCTGAAATTAACCTTATAGCTACTCTTTGAGCCAAATAACCTCTATCTTTTTCCCACTGGAAAAGTGGGAAAGAGGCCATTTTCCTGCCATGTTGCTGTGTTTGTCTGCAGCCTGTCTGGGTCTTATCAATTAAAGCTTCTTTAAAAGATGGGGACCTTCACTTTTTATGAGCACCTGTGTACCCTGTACCCAGGGACAGAACTGTATGGATTAGGGTTATGGGGATCTCTAGGAACGTATCTTTGTTCTGGGATCAAGCAGTAATAGGGTTTTATGTAGAAGGAATAGCAAAAATCCTAGGGGATTAATTCAAATTATATCCCCAATTAGGACAAAAGAGTTTTAGTTTAGTTTGATAGGGTTTTTGCATCCTTAGAAGTTATAAACATTTGTTCCTTTATATGATGGTGTTAATTAACATTGTTAAAATTTACCACAGGTTCTCATGTTCACACACCAACAAAGAAAATTCATTAGCTACTTGCAATTAACAGAGGGGGAGAAAAGTATTTTTCTAAAGTTATTTGGTGCTTTAAGAATTAATCTTAATATTGGTATTGGATAAAAGATGGGATTGATTTCTAAAAATTTACTTTTTATAAAATTATTTGTCATTTACAGCAATACATTTTGAGCTTACATTAAACATTATGTGTCCCTTCTGTCTTTATTTTGATGTAAACACGTTGCTGAGTTTGCTATGGAGATATTCTATGGTTCTTTATTAGCTCTTCGCTCAAGAGGAGTCTGATATTGCTTCTCAAAGCTAAGATATTCTCTCATAAAACCCTGACATCTTTTTTGGTTTTTTTTTAATCACTGTTCAAAATAATGTGGTGCTCTGTTGCCCTTGTAACTTTGACAGATGATTAATTATAAATTTGGGGTACTGTGGTTCAGGCAGAAACCTAATTGGATATTTGTGAACCAAATGTGAAAATGTTGAATGCAGGTCCATGCTTCAGTGACGCTTTGATATCTCTTTTCAGAGGTTAAATCCTCTGTTTTGAAATATATGAATACACACCGTCTGTTTCTCTCTAGTGGATGTATATGTTTCCAGGCAAAATCATAATTCAACTTTGCATGAGGAGATAAAGCTTTATCAGTAACTGCAGGGTAAAGAATATTTTAAAGAGTATCTGCATTCTCTTAAAAAAAGCTGTACCTTAAAAATCCTGCATACTTGGGGAAGACTGTTCTAAAATTTAAGAAAATATGGAAATTCACAGGTAGAATGCCCTAAACATTAGTTGTGCTTTCCATCTCTGGCCTTCCCTTCTGCTTAGAATAACACATTGCTAGAAGAGAGGGTGTCTGAGGCACTTTGGTGTTAAGTGCATTGGGGATTTGACATCCAGCTTTGGCTTTTTGGTTGAAGATTTCTTGATCCTCCTCTGGTCCTCATTTCACAATTCCAGAACAAGTGGATGAGTCTGGTAGCTTTGTTGGTTTAATTTTTTTATTTATTTTGCAGAATTTCCCCCCAGACCAAAAAATTAAGCACTTGTTTAAATGTTTTGTTAAGGTAGACCCTGACTTGTGAAGCTGTGGAGGTGTTACTGTAAATCTTGCTGTGGGTTCTGACACCAAATTGTTCACTTCAAACCATGTTTTAGTGACAGGGACTCCTGTGAAGGAGAAATGTTGAAACCTACCCGGGTGGGATTGAGACTGAAGGGATATTAAATGATCCATTAGAAAACCAGAGTTGAAAATAATTCTATGTAGAGGAAATAAATAACTTAATTTTTGGATAAAGAATTGTAGGATATTGAAAGCCAAGAAGCTTTTAGACTTTTAGAGTCTGAGATCAAACAATTAAGGTATATTTCCCTGCTTTAATCACTATCTGCAGATTTGTGTGAAGGACATCTCTGAGTCACGGTCTGAAGACTGAGATGGGTATGAGATGGGTATTTGGTGTAAGATTCCTCTATATTTGACTGAAAATCAAGTCTGACAAAACTGTTTAATGCCAAGGACTTAAACTGTGGGCCTTTGGGATCCCCCCCAGAGAAATGGATACTCTAATTCTGATCAGTTCTTCTGTCATATCTTCCCCCTTTTCTTTTCTCTGCACATAGCTCAGAGCATCGTGAGTTCCAAGTGGGGCAATGAACATGATCCTCTACTTAAGTCATATTTATTTCTACTACATCATCATCCCAAAGTCCATTTTCCCCTTGCCTTTGGTGGCAGGGGAAGCCTGAGGTGTTGGATGCCTCTGTCCTTAAAGATGTATCATGGCCTAAAGAATAATATAAAACATATAATGCTATTTTCAGTTCACTGTATGCACATGATTCCTGTATTTAGAGGGTGATAGGGTGAAACTTGCTGTGAAATTCTGTGATTCACTCGCTTTCACTTTTTAAAATCCCGTTGTAAGGAGAGAATATCAGAGCCAAATCTGAGGCAAACTACCTTCAGCCATTGATGTCCCTGAGCATGTCAGTCATGCACTGAAGCTGCAGGCACAGCTGGTACTCCACACACAACAGGGAGTATTTTTAACACTAAAAATGTGAGTGTGACAGGTGCACATTTTATTAGAACTTTTTTATTGTGCATTAGTGGAGAGTAGAGAGCTAACAGCACTTTAACAAGTCTTCAAGTAAGTGAGAAAACAAATGAAGGGCTATGGTACATATTCATGTTTGTTAGCCAAGTATGGGTAGTTCACAGCAGCCTAATATTTCACTGTTTCAGAAAAAAAACCTGGATGAATTTTGAGCAGCTTGCACAGCCAGAAACACTCATTCTTTTTTATGAGCTTCATTTGCATTTATACTCTTCCCTGCTGTTGTTGAGTACGCCCCTTTCACTTGTCCTAAATCTACAATTGCACTGGCTGCACTTAAGTAGCTGTTTCCTACTGATATATTGATTATCACACTAATTACATCCGGGGTCTATAGATAGGATAAGAGAACTAATTTATTTGAATTTTTAATAGGGGTGAAAACTCTCCACAACTAATTAATTCTACAGGGATGTGTCGAACTCTTCCCTTTTATGTCTTTCTTTTTTTCTTTCTTCATCAATGTTTTTTGTAAGTAAGGGTTGTGCTTAAACAAGAAAATATATGGGGACAAAATGCACAATGCTTTTGTCTGGTAAACTTTCATATCACTCTCTTTTGATAGACTGTGTTTTTTTCTTCTTTCTGCTTGACTGGATGATTCTTTCTATTTTTTCTGATGTGGTATCATACAGTGGGCCCTGGTTCTGCAATCAGCTCTGTTTGTGCAGCCTGCTGTGCCTGTTGAGGTCAGAGAGGGTGCCTGCTTAGCTGGAATACACTGCAGAAATGGGCCATGGATATTAACTCATCAGTTTATAGCTGGAGAATTTTTTTTTTCATAACCACCTTGGTGGGTTTATATGCCTGTGTTTCATTCAATTTGACATAGAATTGGATGTCTTCAATAACTTTATGAACCTCTCAATTGGGCTTTCTCTAAACTGTAAAAATTTCCAGATGTTTTTCTAACTTTATCTGAAATCACCTAGTCTCAAATCCCAGGCACTCTCTGGTGTGCTTCCTTTGACAGGTACTTCACAGACTTTTTACAGTGGATTAAAAGATGTTTTAAAATGTCAATGAAATTGAGGTTTGAGTACCAGCCATCATGGGAAGCTGGATAGTGCCTGGTGATAGATTTGCGGTGTAATGAGACTTTTAGCATCTTACATCTAGACCTTCCTTTTGAATTTAGGGTGTGGAGAATGTGAAAGCTATTACCACTGGTTGGTGGTTCTTTTGTGGTTTCTCTAAATTGATCTCTTGATCTCAGGACTTGTGAAAATGTCCATTGCCAATGGATTTCGATAGGTCTGCAATGATAACTGCAGTACAAAAGTCAAAGGACTGCGTATTACCATCATAGCCTTAATGAGGACCATTCCTCTCACACTTTGATGGGTCCTAGGAGAGGTATTGATCTGGGGAATGTCCATTTTCTGGTGTTTTTAATAGCATGCCTATGCCAGGATGCTGACTTTCCCATTTTTTAAGACTGTTATTTCCGTGAATACAGAATTTGACTGAAAAAAATAGGTGCAGCTACACTCATTTGCTTTGAATTTTTTCTTCAGTATTGTCTTGGAAAAAAGCTTGAATGAAAAAAATATTTAACAGGGAAAGTACAGAGGATTTCTTCACCTCTAAATCAATTTTATTGGGAAAATGGAAGTTATAAGGATGCTTAAATATCACAAACACAATTTTAAAATGGACACAAAAAATAGTGAAATACAAGAAAAATACAAGCTCACTTGGTGGGCTTGATCTGAGCTCAATGAGAGGCTTTGCAGCAACACTCAGGGCACTATAATCCATAATTTAAAACTGGATATTTTAGAAAGAATTACATTTAGTTTAGACTGGAAGGCATTAGAATATAAATCAGAGAGCCTCTACTTCAGAGAAGCTTAAACAGCTCCAAAGGTTAAGTAGAAGGTATAAAAGTGTTATGATATGTTTGTTATGGGCCTTTGAAGAAACTGGTGAAGCCAGCAGGATGGCAAGGTCACTTCAATATCGTGAGAAAAGATTCCACATGACTTGGGAGCATTTCATGGGATTTGGGGCTGGGCAGCATGGATGGGAGCATCCCAAAAGCACTTGGAAAATTACCCTGAGGTTATGCATGGAAGAAAAGAAGTTTTAAAGCTCTCAGTTCAGCATATGCCTATTACTGGTCTAGAGAAGAAAGACAGGAATCTTGAAAAACTCCTTAAAGGAAATAACTTGGGAGACTGATTTTAACTTGGTGTGGGTGTTTAGATGTGGTGTCAGAAAAGGACAAACATGGTGGCTGTTGGCTTTTGTAAAGAAAAACCCAGTGTGGGTAGTACAGACAGACTGGGAAGGCAGTGTTTTTGAGGAAACTGCTGCAGGCAGATAGTGAAGGGAGGAATTTGTGTGGACTCCTTTGAAAATGCCCCCTTTGATCTCTTTGTATCTCAGGTCTCACAGGCAGATCACTTCTGTCCTCTGCTTCTGTCTGTCTGTGGGCTCCTTGGAGCAAGACCCACCTTGCTTCATGGGTATGGACAAAACATTGTAAAGGAGACCAGGAATGAGCTGGAATCAATAACAAATGTAATGGTTAGTTAAAATTGTCACTGATGGGGACTTTGCATTGATGACCCCTCCCAACATGACACCATATCCCTCTCTGTCCACAGTACAAACTGCACCATCTACACCTGAAGCAAATTGGAGGCATCCAGAATTATGAAGTAGTTGTATGGTGGATGGACAGAGAGGTGGTCACACAAGTTTCACTGAGATCTTGTGATCAAATGTTGGGGTGTGAAAATTAACCCATGCAAGCTCCTCATTTAGGAGCACATTCTCTCTTCTCTCGCTAAACTAAGGTTTAATAGATTTATAGCAGCTCTCTGTATCTGATCCTGAACTCATTACAGTGGCCTCTTTTACTCCAAGCTATGTTTTATTCTTCCTGCATAGTTTCAGTGTTTCTCAATTTAGAAGCACTGACAGTTCTTCTCAAATACCTCTCCCAGCACTAGCTCCCTTTCACTCCTGGGGCTGAAATAGGCTTTTTGAAAACATTCATCTCTTTTGGAGTACGAAATTACACTCTGAGGAGTAATCCTATGAGGAAGGAGAGAAACAGGAACAGTCAGCAAATATATGGTCAGAAAAGTCAAAGCTGGAGGGAAGGGGGTGGTGATTTATGATGTTACCAAAGTGGAACTGGAGAGAGAAAAGAAAGTCAAGAAAGATGTTGAAGAGAGAAGAAAGAGAATGTGGGATAGATGGAAGGATAGAAGGGAAGGAAGAAGCTATAAAATTTATTTTTAAGAAAAAAAGAAGGCAAAAATTGTCTGTTCTTATGTATTGAGATAATAATTCTTATGGTTTCTTGAGGGTAGTTCAAGGGCTCTGTGAATTTGAGCATCTGGTACAAACAATGACCTATTGGGTCATGGACCTTGTAACTGGAGATTATTCTTGTAAATCTTGAAGTACCCTTCTTTAGTTATAGGAAGTGTCATGACCAGAGATAATGGCAAAATGGGAACTTGCTTTGTAGTGGGCTTAAAAATGGTGGAACCCACTTTTGTGATTAATTGCGAAAATCAAAATTAATCAACACTTTTTATAGAAGACCATTTGGGAGTAGTGGAGAATGCTTCTCTCTGATTTGGATAGATAGATAACTTTTCTTTCATACACTTACCACTTTATTTAATTTCCAATATATATAAGGATGCATAAAGTTTAAAATATAAATAATATATAATGCATCCTTCCATAGGAAGGCAATGACATAAAAACATTGAATGTATTTTTCCAATACTTTCTGCCTTGTTTTTTACCGGGGTTGGAATATTTTTCTGTCCTTCCTTCAAAGTGAAACTAGTATTTTAATTTTTGCTGGAGGTGTGTAGTCTGAGTAACACACAGTTGTCTGACCAGTTCCCTCTGGGATGACGTGACCACTGCAGTTTATAGAGTATGGAATAAAAAGTTCTCCCCTCATAAAATCAGAGGGACAGAGAAAAAAACATTAATTATTTATGTTGGCTGAGATTTTCACCCCAGAAGCTTTGAACATGCCATAGGTGTTATTTACTCTGTGTCACCATCAACGCCAGGCAGGAAAGACTAAGAGACTTTTCTTTCAGGGCTGGCACTCTTTCACACAGTCCCCAGCACCCTGTCTTTCCTCCGTGCCTTAGGTACTTAAAGCAGAAATGTTCTTCTGTGCTGAAATGGATGCCCTGTGCATCAGGGCTTTTAAAATTTTCTTGAGTGCATATAGGATCTGGGAAATTTCTATTTTATGAGGTAGGTCCTACAGCAGTTTTACAAGATGAGTTAAACAGTAAAATATTCTTTGGATCGTCTTTACACATCACTGTTTTTTACTGTAATGGCTTAACAGGTTTCTGATATATATTGCTTTTTATACAGCCTGAGAAACTGGTGTTCAATAGCTGTCTGTGCTGGGTGGTTCATAAGAGAGGCTGCTGTGGCAAGCTCCACACTCTGGGAGTTTTGTTGGCATCTGATTTTTGAGGGAAGGAAAGACTAAGGCAAAAATACACTTGGATAAATTTGTGGAGCTGTTTCTGTGCTGGTCTTGCTCGTGTTACACATTTGCAGCAGTGACTGGTGGTTGCTGTGGGAGGTGGGGAAAGGGTGGGTACATGCAGATTTCTGGAAGGAGTCCTGGGTGGAGGTGCTCTGCTGTCCAGGATTCCCAGACCGTGGTGCAGAGGATGGAGCCAAATGGAATGTTCACATTTCTTTGCCTTCTGCCCTCCTGTAAGAAATGCCTGACTGGTGATACCAGGGCTAGTGGGGAGTGAGGAGGGATGGGAGGTGAGGTTTGGATAGCAAGGCAGCATGAGGCATAGCTGGGGTTGGAATGGATGATGTGATTTGTGCATTTTATGGTGAAACCTTAGGCTTTCACACCTTGACGTTTGCTGAAAGGAAGTGGATCTTGTCCAACTAAAGAGAAGAGAAACTGCTTGTTATCCCAGGAAAATTCTTCCCTGTTAAATTTCACAGGTTAAGGAAATAAGACCTGTGCATTTTAGGGAAACAGCTTTTCCATTTGTTTTTATGGTGATTGAGGATCCTTTCTGGAGAGCAAATTGAGTTCTGAAACATTTGTTGCAATGTATAATGAATATTGTTTCAACTAGCAAAGACATAAATCTTATAAAAAGAGCATTCCCAGATTGATTACAGCAAAGAAAAAACACAGAATATCTAGTTCTATTTTGCTTGGCATTTCTAGTCATTCTTGAATGAATTTTGTTTAAACAGCAACCTTCTCCCTCAATCTAGTTCTGGTTTGTAGACAGCTCAATCCCTGTTCAGAGACATCAACTCTAAAAAGAAGAGCTGAGCTTAGCCATGCAGTAAAGAAAATTTCATTTTCCTTTTGGAAATGGCAATACAAATGACAATATTTAGGTTTCCTGCACAAACCACTTTTTTCTTTTTTTCTGTTTAGACACCGGTGGTGTCTTGTCACTGAAGGCTACTGAAGGACAAAGACATCTGCCTGCTCTTAAACCTGTAACCTAGGTACAGCTGTTGCTATAAAATTAGAACTGTAACTTCTTAGGGATTCAATGAGCTCTGCAGATTCCCTTGCTGATCAAAGTCAAAGAAGATCCAGGGTGGCATTATTAGCTCTTGAACTATCACTGAGCATTCAGTTCCTTGTGCTTTCATAGAAAGGATGTGCTGCCAACAGAGATCATCCAATAAAAGCATGACTTAGTAGGAAAGAGATCAACTGTGGTTTAGTACCAAGGGGTTGTTAAAGAATTGGCAATGAACTGAAAGTGGGAACAGGTTTTATGGTCCTAATTGTGTCCCTGAGACCATTCTCTTAAAATCTGGGATGCCTACATTGGCAGCAACTTTGGATCTCATCAGTGGTAAGTGGATGCTGTCATTTACGGCTGCACAGAGGGGCCCAAAGCAGAGAAACCTGCCAAACCTCTGTTCTTATTCATCAAGAAAAACCCTTTCTTTTGAGTCTGCTCTCAATAGTTCATCCAGTGTCTCCCCATCATTTCAGTGGAAGACTTCTTGGCAATGATTGCTATAAATGACCAGTCTGTCCTTATCAGTTTTCCCATACAGTGCTACGAAGGAAGGACATTGCTTTCCTTTAACATGTATCCTGCTAGAAATCATCATCTTTACTTCAATGGCCTTTCAAACAGTGCATCATATTTCAGCACAAAAGTCAATATTGATTTTTCCCTGTTTTCCAGTAGCATGTAAGGGCCATAAATACAGTACGGATTAGCTGGGGGAAAAAAAACAAACAACAGAAGAAAGAAAAAAAGGAGATGCAAAAGACTGTACACAGGAAATAACATAATTTAAACATATATAAGGCTTCCTTCTCTAGAGAAAGCATTAAGGGGGCTGGAGGGCCAAGGGTGACTACAATTACATGGGGAGAAATAGTTACCTGCCCTGGAATGAAAATCCCATCCCATTTGTGAAAATCATTTTTGCTTTGTTATTTTGCTGTATACTGCTTGGGAACTGAAAACTATGTTTTCTCATAGCAGCTGAGTGATGTGTGTGTTTTCTGATGCTCTATCCCAGCCTTACAGTGAGCTTGCAAAGAATCCATGGTGCTACAGTATTTGAGGCAAATTCATTTGCTGGTACAATCCTTGTGCAAACCACAGGCCAAGAATCATTTGGTACTGCATATAATAGGACAATGGAAATAATGTTTATTATTATAATACAAATTCTCACTGTCATGAGAAATCTTTTGCAAAACTGCAAAAGTTAAGTAAAAATAAGAAATTATATTTCATGCATTTTCTTGGAGGATTAAAATATTGAAACTATGCTTGTGAAATTACCCAATTCTTCTTGAGACACAAGTTTGGAGACTGCTGATGTGGCAGGTTACAACACATTCTTCTGGAGTCACATTTCTCTTAACTACAAATCAGAGCTTATAAGTGTATGTGTTTGGAAATAAATATTTGTATGACTGTACACAGATTCCCATCTCTCTAACTGGAGGCAAATGTGTATCTGCTTGCAAGTATTTGGAAATAAATATTTTTATGACAGTGCCCAGACTGATGAAAGCTTTACAGCTGGCTTCAGTGGATTAAACCTGGTTTTGAGACATATATCTCTGCTTTGATAATCTTTCAGGCTTTAGGCAGCATCTCAGGTAGAGATAGTAAACATTTTCTGTTATTTTTTTGTTGTTGTTGTTTTTGTTGTAGTTGATACTTTTTACTAACATTTCAAACTTGCACAGATGGAGTGAGGAACGTGGACAAGCCATGAAACCTGTGAAGTATTTCCAATTTGTTTGGTGAGTGGGGATGAAAACCCTAGACTGAGATGCAGGAGATTGCACTGTTTGCTTTGCTTCCTGTATCCACTTTGGTCACAGTTCAGAGGACCAGAGTCAGGAGCTTAAGGCTGTGGTTAAATATTAAGCAGCCGTGCTGTGCAAGCTGGTTTTAGCAGTCTCTGCCCAGTGCTTCTCCATTCCATCGTGCCAGCACAGCCAAAGCATGTCTGTGCAGCAAAATGCATCAGCTGAAAGATAACATTGCAAAAAAAAAATAAAAAAATAGAAAAGGATGAAAGAACAGATTATACTTCAGGTGGACCAGTTCCTGATGCAGTTCCGAGTGTAACCTTGAAGGAAGCTGAGCTGGCACAGCCTCAAGAGCCATGTAGGGACAGAAGAGCTGGTACTGAGGTCTCAGCATGGTCTCTGCAAGGCATGTGTCCAGAGAGGGCCAGCTAGTCAGCCTCAGGGAGGGTTTATTGGGGTATCCCTCCTCCTCTGAGGGTGCTAATCCAGGAATGTGTGCCACTCTCTTTGGGACGTGAAGCACAATTTATCAGTTTCATCTCTGATCTAAAATACTCTAGGAATATCTGATGTGCTGCAAAGAGCAGAAGGATGTATGCCTGCCGGAGATTTCCAGCCCATTTGCACAGATTTAAATTGTTTAGAAAGTTTTGGTAAGATTCTGTAAAAATCTTGAAGTTTTCAGTCCTTCTGATTTAGGTGAATCCAAACCCTTTTGGTCTGTGTGGGGAAGGAAGAAAATAACTTGAAGTAGGAAGAAGGGTTTTGGTGAAAAGTGGGAAGGGACTGTGATGTGGAGAGAAGAATAAAGTGTTTTTGTCACATATTTCCATATTTGAGAATCTGTACACGATCTCTCTATGTTTGTTTCTGGAATTAAATTTCAATGTTCTTAAATATTGACAAATATTCAATGTAAATTTGTGGTGTTAATGAGAAATTTAAAATCAGATCTTTGAAAATCAGAATTGTCATCTATATTTTCTTAGTCTGACCTGAATGACTCCAATGATTTTACTCTGGGTTTCCTGTTGTGGAGAGAATTATTGTCCCAGATGGTGACAGAATTTCTGACCCCCTCATTGGGGCATCTTGGGGAGAAATGTGTTTAAGACGTGAGGCTCTAAAGTGCTGTGGTAGTGGGAAGCATGGAAATACAATAGACAGAGCTTGCTCCTTGCACACATCCGTCTCCTGCTGCCTTCAGAGAGGGGAATGTTTGCTGTCATTAGGAGATGCCTGTCTCAGAGGAAGGGCTGCTTTGTGTTTGCAGCAGGGCTCAGTGGCTCCCGGACTTGGAACAGTTTGAGTTTCCCTCGGACAGACCTCAGTAAAAGTTTTTAGGTTTGTTATGCATCAGGGGCCCGGTGAATGACTGTGTGAATGGCATCTTTATAGACTCCTTTATAGCAGGAGTTTCCTGGGTGGATGGAGTCAGACTGGAAGTTTCCCAGAGCTCAGACTTCTGTATGGCTTAGATCTGGCCATTAAATCACAGATGTTTCTTTGAAAAAGCTGAGCGTGCACGAAGTCACTGCTTTCAACATAGCGTGTCTAACGACTTGTGGAGAGCACAGACTGAATGGAACTGCTATTTGATTTAAGTGTGTGTTTGGTCATTTGACATACAAAAAACCTAGCATGTGGCTGTGCTCCTGAAGACAAAGGGAATGATGCATAGTGTTTGCAGATATTTATGTAAATATTTTTGCATTTGCATCCCTACCTTTAATAAATAGCTGCTGAATCCACGGTGTTCTTAATAAAAAATGTGTGCTGAGCTAGCTAATAAGTATAGATCTGAACATCAAAACAATCACAAGTGCTAAATTTACAAAAAAATGCCATATGTATGTCTTTGTATGTACATCTGTGTGTACATAAAGATCATTATATTGTGAAAATGGGCACACAGTGCAGTCTGTCCAGTCTCAAATTGGGGATAGGAATGAACAATCTGCTCTCAATCAAAATAAAATGCTTTATGTACAAGCAATGTATATGGAAGGTTTTTTTATATATGCAGGAATATTTTTTACACATTCTTTGCCCCTATACCATGTATTTTAAGTACTTAAATGCCCAATTTCTAGACATTTTATAACTAGCTGAGAAGAGGATGAGAATCTGTATTCATGATGGCTGCAAATAAGAAATAAAACAATCTCCCTGTCACCCAAAATATATAAAATTGCATTTCAGGTAAAATCTTCACCAAAGTAATGTGAACTTCTCCTTGTTTCCCTCCTTCCTTCCTCCACTGTTACAGTGAAAACTAAACTGCCCTCTTGTGTAGGTTATCATTTCCAGACCTGAGCAATACTTATCAAGCAGAGCAGCCGGACAAATAACACAGCACTCAGCAGGACAGGGCTCTGTATTTTAATATGGTGAAGGCAACCATTCAGAAGAAGAGCAAAGTCAAATAATTTTTAACCATAGAAACAGCTTGTGGATCATTGAAAAGCAACACATTTGGAACACAGATGGCTGGTTTTTATCCCCAAAAATAACAAATGAAGAAAAAAATCCTCTCTTTGTTACTTATATTTTTTTGCAGTATTTGTACTGACTAGCTATTCAAAGCTCCTTCTGGACAAGCCAAATGAGGTCTTTGCTCTGATGAACACCCGGTCTTAATTATTTTTAACAGAAAAAGAGACGATGGTTGGAAAACATTTGAAAAGGAGTTATGTTTTCCTTTCTTCTACTCTCCAATCAAGTTTTTTATTTTTAATAGAAATAATTCACTCAGGTTTGGAAATATGAAGAAAGGTGTGTGGCCCAGTAAGGGGCAGATAATCTCTGGTATCAGCTAATGCTGAGAGCAATAGGCTGCCTTCCTAATGAAGTCACTGGCCAGCCAGGGGCATGGGAGGGGATTTGCAACAGCACATGCTTGGATAAGAGCAATCATTTTTTCAAGATGTGTGTCAGGCTCTGACTACATCAGGTCTGTCCCATTCCTGAAGCCTGGTGTCAGTCCAAATCCAGGACCTCCCAACCTACTGCATGAGATCTCTGCTCCTGATTGATGGAAACAGCAGAGAGTGGGATCCATCTCAGCCATGGGGCTCTGTCTGGGATCAGTTCTTGGCAGGGACTATAGCATGAGCTCCCCAGTGAGGAGTGAGACCTCTGTGGAAGTGGGGCACTGTTAGGAGTTAGACACTTAGTTGGGAAGGATTTAATCCAGGAGAGTAGTCCCTACTTTCCTAAATCTTCCCAGGAATGAGGTGATGCTACTGCCCTGCAAATGGCCCTTGTCCTGGGCTTGGTGTGTGGGAATAGCAGAGCTGGATTAAGGGTGGATGAGGGGTAGTGGTTGTGTGGTTGCTTCAGGAGGTCAAGTAATAATTTCTGCAGCCTTTTCCTGCTGTGCACAACAGCCTACAACAGACCCCTGACATTTTGCTTCTTTAAAACACCAAAGTGTTTTAAATCATCAGACACAGGGTGCCTGAGACAGCCAACATTAGAGAGTCTCCAGGAAGCAAGTTATTTTCTAAATAAGGAAATAATTAAGTCTGCATAAGATTGTCTGCCCCAAAATCAAATAAGGTTGTAAAATGTCCAACCCCACTCCAGACCATCCCAAACAGAATCAGCAAAAAAATATCCACAGTGGCTGCTTTGGCTGCTGGGCTTGTTTTACAGCGAGCCATTGTCTCTGATGGCCATGTGTGTGCTGCCAGGGGAGATTCTGTTAGCAGTCATCACTTCAACAGATGATGGAAAATAAAAATGGAACTCTTTTGCTCTTCCTTTCTTTCCTTTATACCACAGAGGCTGCTTTAACAAGCTTTTAACTGAGGAGTAAAAAAGGTAAGATAAGGAATGGTAGAAAATTAGTTATTGGCATTCCAGCATATTTCCTATTGCACTGTAATGAAGGATTTTATTTTTCCAAGTGATATTTTTGGAGCCATACACCTAATCAGTATATGTTCCACAATCTTCCCATCTTGTACCTAGTGAAAAGGTCATGCAGAGCCTGACAGCAAACAACATTTGCTCAGCAGAGGCTTTTTCCTTCCATGCTGCCTGCATTTCTTGTAGCCTCGTTTCCTGAATGCTTCTGGTGTACAAAGATATTTCAATGGCAGTTGTGCTATTGCTCTCCCATGATTCAACTTGGAATCCATGCAACCATGTCTCGATTATTTTTAATTTTTAATTTGAATTTTTATTTTTTTCCTATTAAAAAAAAAGACTGCTTTCAGAAGTTTCATGGCTGGGCAGCTCAAGATGAATTGAAAGAGTAGTTAAGGATGATGTCCTGCTCATGAAAAGCCCAACCAGTCTGCAATGCCTGGGAAGTCTGACACCTATTTTCATTCACAAGTTTGTTACAAGTTCTCCCACGCAGAAACTGAGAGGGCTTGAAAGGGGGCTGGGCTGATTTGCAAATAGAACCATGCAAACAGATGCCTGATGTTTGGCGATGCTACATAAAATGAAGGTGAGGAGAACATCAAACAGAAAAGTATTAATAGCATGGTGTTAATTTGTGGGAATGAATTTCCAGGTAAAGAGGCCAGAAGCAGGATGTGCAGTGATCTGGTAAAATAGCTACGTGAGCTAATGTGAAGCAATCATGTCTTAAAGATGCATAAAGTACTTTTTTGAGATTGCTTAATTGGATAAAAAATGTATGGAGGGAGACATAACACCATGGCTCCCAGCTCCTTTCAGAAGAGGCCTTTAATTACTTTTTATGTAGAGTTAAGTTTATGTGAAGCTATTATGAGTAAGACAAGTATTTCTTTCTTTGCTTTTAACTTTTTTTATTAGTAGTTGTCAAGACAGTCCCAAGCCAAACCCCTGCATTTGAGGACTTTGATCTTTAGAAGAGTTCATACTGAATTTAAGTTTTGTCTTATCCTTCATCCATTTCATAAGTCTAAAACTCCCACTTTTATAGTATTAAAGGAAAATAAAATATTAAAACCAGGTGATTTGTTGTTTTTTTTTCAGATAAAATAAGAGACTTCCAAAATCTTGAATCAAACCTGAGCATTTTTGTAGGTGAAAATTATTTTTTACAAACTCATTATAAGGAAAATCCAGGTTTGCCAACAATTTAGCTCTCCCTGACATCAGCTGTAGTTGGAAGCAGTGGGATATTGTGAACAAAGAATTTATTTTTTATGTTCTTCAAGAATAGAGGTTATGGTAAAATATATGCAAAAGAACTAAATATTTGAATTTTTCATGTTAAGGTACTGTTTCTGGATGTATGACTAATTCTGCAGTTTCCTATTACTTCTTAAAATCATTTTCTTGATTGACAGTGCATAGAACATTTTTTTCCTGTAGGATCTGTGGGAGCCTGGAGGTGACCACTGAGGGAAATTATACTTAAGACCCAAATGGGCAGGGTTAAAGTTCTGCTTTTTCCAGTCCCACTGCAATCAGAGAAGTGACTAGTACTACTGTAATGATGAGATGAGTAGATGTTCCCAAAGATAGGCGAATATTAAAGGTTGAAAATCCTCAGGGAACCGCATGCCCTTGTTATGAACTGCTGGAAATATGCTTCATCATCAACTGCGTTCTGTGGGTGGATGCCAATTATATGAAAGCCCATCTCTCTGGATCTGTTAGTGTTATTTCAGTGCTTGGGGACTGGAGCTTAATACAATATGCTCTTTTCTTCTCTGACTAGTAAAGCAGCACAAAATAGAATTATTAGTATAAATACACGTTGCCTACAAAATGTAAATCCAGCAATTAGACTTTTCCCTGGTGGTGCGCTCTAATGAGTGTTACCATATTCTTTGTGTTGCTGTAGGGGAGCAGTGGGTGTAGCAGTGGGGCTCAGCTAATTTATGAGGGAATCCTCAGGATACAAAATTTTTCCTTGATAAGAGGAGAAACAGCTTGTATTCCAAGCAACATTTATCTCAGACAAGCTTTCCTCCCAAAAGTACAGCACTGGGAGCATCAACATTTATAACTTATGATATGGTTGCTGAGGCCTTCTGACAAGTGTGAGCTGGTGAAAACCTTTATGGAAGGAGTTACTTAATCCGCTTTAATCTTGAGAAACACTCTGTAGGTGTAGGGAAAGCTTTGACAAGCAAGAGGTGGCTGGGGAGGGTTACTGGACACTTTGAGAAGTTTGATGTTTCCTGTTTGGGTTGAAAAATACATTTCCTTCTTCTCCTTGATGCGCTGAGCTGGGTGTGTTGATATTTTATGCCTTCATTTTTGTAAGTTGTGGTCCCGTGTTGCTTGCCTTGGTTTGTATGCGGCGTAATGAGTGTGATGTAATTACAGATGGTGAAACTTTTTGTAAAACTGAAGTGGAAAATGCTTCTAATTTGAAAGTAAAATGCTGGTATTGTCTTGTCAAGACAGCATCTTACACCATTGTGTGACCTCTCTAGAAAAAAAGCTGACCCATGGTAATCTAATTATTGTCTGTTGTGATGGGCAGATAACAAAGTAAATATTGGAGTGGACTGATTGCCATCTCCACTTTAGGAGAGGGACCTTGACAGCCTTATTTCACTGAGCCCAGCTGCTTCTACATTTGTTTTTCCTTCTGTGTGGTGAGTTAGTACTTTGTGTTGTTGGGGGAACTCTAGGGCAGCTGGTAGGAACACAGAATCATATCTTGGAATTGCTAAATAATAACTATTCCCTGTCTGCTTGAGCTTTTTTTCACTCTCAAAGCTATCTCTGTTGGTGGAAGAAACCTGGAAAAATAGAAACTAATGGGGGATGTGGATGCTGAGTGTTCCTAAAAATCAGGTTTGGTACTGGGAGATTTGAATCTACAAATGTAAGCAACCTCAAATACAAATGGAATTTATATGGTACTTAAGTAATGACAGAAGATGGAAATGACATCATGATGGTTATATGTGCTTGAATGCTTTGGTTTGTTATCAAATTTCTAAGAGTGGTTTTCATTATATATTCTTGAGGGTGCATCCAAGGAGTTTTCTTCAGGCAGGCAAAAATTCATTTTTCTTCTACTTGAAGCCAACCAAAAGTTGTGTAACCATATTAAATCTACCCCAAGCTTTACAGGATACACCCCTAGAGGTGATATAATGCACCCTTGTGATTAGACCAATCAGTGTGGGGGATTTCCTCTGCGTGTTGTGAGACCGTCACACAGGGCAATGCACGGCTGCTGAGACAGATCCATTCATCATGATAGTTTAAAGAAATTCAGCTCATCTTTCAGGAAGGAGCAGAACAGGGGGGAATCTGAGTTTTAAGCAAGCCCATGCTGAGTTTTGAAGCAGCTCAAGCAAAGGTATTAAGTGAAAAATTATGGGGATCTTTGGTCAAATGGTTGGCAAGCATGAGTCTAGGTTGGAGTGAGGTCAGGGGGCTCAAGGAAAGGAAATATGAGAATTTTTTCTCTTGGCAGTTTTGGAGCCTTTCAGAATTCATGCAATGAGGCTAAAGGACTCTGTGCTGAGGTCTAGTTCTGCCTTGATGAAGTCAGGGATAACTTTAGTCAATACCTGGGGGGATGATTGACTTAGAACTCATATCTGAGGTGAAGCAGATGATACTTTCTTCACAAAATTGTTTTTCTGATACACAAAAAGCCAAGGATGTGCTAAAATGGGACTTTCTTCTAACTGGAAAAAGTTGCCTCCCACCAGTGTATTTGCTCATTTGAGATAACGTAGGGAGCTTTTTTAACATTTTTAAAAAGCTCCAAACAAAACATTTTTTTTTACTTAAAGAACATTTTAATGTTGAATATCAGCTAATTATGTACAACTTAAAAAAAGGTCAAAATAAAAATTAAACATTACAACAGTAATAGAAGAAAATGCTGTAAATTGACCCAAATTGATTTTGTTTTCTCAATCTTGACTTTTACAAATTAAAAAACTTAATTTTTGAAATTTTAAACTCATTTGAGCAAAAATTATGATATCTCAAATATTTTTGCAAGTTAAAAAGCAATTTTCTGCCCATTTTAGCTTTATATATGACATCTTATCTGAACTGCCAGAAGCAGTCCAAACTTTAAAGACAAAGTGCAGCCTGGTTTTTGAATAAAAAGAGAATTCTGATTCCAGAATTCTCTTCAAGATCTGAACCATGCAATCTTTTGTCCATTATAAAACTATAGGAAGAGATTGAAATATCTTGTTCCATGGCATTAGTCTAGATTTTTCCTTGGGCATTTCTGGGACCAAACCCAAAGTGTTTGTAGCACTTACTTTTAGACCTCTCAACGTTGTCCTGAAGCATTTTCTTTTCCAAGATTTTCTCTCCAAGTCCTCATAAATACTCAGGTAATAGCAAAGATTTCTTACATTTTTCAGTGTCTGAGTGATCAAGAACTGCAGCTGCACAGGAGGGTTAACAGCATTCAAAGACTTAATTTGCAGGAGCTACAAAGGAATGGAAGGAAAACAACATTAATAACAAACATTAGTGAGGTGGGACAGAATGCAGCTGAGATGGTGCCCTGCTCTTTTGGGCTCTGATTTTAAACCAGAGTGTGTGCCTTTTCTGGATGGGAGGCAAATGCTGGAGATGATGCATCCCTCAATTAAAAATTGTGTTGTGCACTTCACCTGTAAAGAGAAAGCATCAGGAGAATTTGGACCCTTTCTCTACATTTCCACCCTCTCACTTGATTTCTGGAACCTGGAGCAGAAACATAGAAGGCAAATTAGAATTAATGCTTTGCTTTTAGAGAAAGGTACCCTGGTGGGAACAGAAGCTGCTCAAATATTTTGGGCCGTCTCCCAAGGTAGCTGCAGTCTTTTGCCTACCTTGTGGCAGCTATGCATCCTGAAGATAATTTTAATCAGTAAAAAATAAAATTGAGTTGATGATCATTTGCCTGGCAGTGAATATCTGCTGGGTTGGGAGACTGGGAAAGACATGAGAGGGATAATATTCATTATTTATAGCCATTCCTATAGTGCTTATCACCACAGTGTCTTTAAGTGAGCACCATTGACAAGGCTCTTAATGTGAGATAAAATTTAATAATGCATTAATAACAACGTGCACTTGTCTGTGGCAGCAGCAGCAGTTGTGACAGACATGACTTAAAATGGGAAGAAGGCAGAAGTGCCACAGCAAAATGAAGGTGGAAATCTGGTGGAGGAGGAGGAGGAGGCAGCAGGGGAGCCAGGCAGGGCTAGAGGCTCAGCAAGAGGAGAAGCCAGCCCAGAGTCACCAGGGTCTGCCCAGGAGTCAGGGCAAGAGGCACAGGTGGGGGTTTAGCAGCTCTGCAAAAATGAACATGTTTTAACAGGACATTCATGAGCAAATAGGAATGCACTTGAACTGAGTTATTAAAGTTGTTCCCACGCTGCCCTGCCATATACCTATGGACACATGTAAAGGCCTGCATGGATCCAGCTCTGAGGCAATGACAGAGGATGACCAAGCCTGGAGTCTGCCTGGTTAAAAAGGCTCCAGTTCAAAGATGACACCACAGCTAAGGAAATCTTTCTCTCAGTCCTCTTGCTTTAATTTGCCATCTTTTGCTCTTGCTTGTCTGTGTTTGCTTTTCCTGCCTCTCACCTGGAAAGAGGCAGTTCACATCCCCACGTTGGAGCTGCAGGGAGCAGCCATGGGAAGTGACTTCACCTCCCTGCTGATGGGGCAGGGCAAGGAGAGGAGGATGGTCACAAGCAGAGCCAGGAGCAGATGTGCCTGGAGCTGTTTTCAGCCACACCTGCAGCCAGACTGATTCATTTCTCATTCATTGCTTCAGGATGAGAGAAATGTCCTCCACTGCCCCTACCTGCTCATGGCTTATCATTTACTTGTCTGACCTCATATAGAAAAAAATCCCTTCAGCAGCAGGTGTAACTGTGACAATGTGGGTTGAAAGGAATGAAAGGAGTTGAGAAACAAGGACATACAAATTTAGAGGTCATTTTTTTCAAAAGCATAACTGCAGAGGTGTGGCTGGGCAGAAGGTTGTGTGTTCCTTTCCACAGTGCTCTGGTCATCTCTCCCACCATGTGCAGATCTTATTATCTATTTTGCATAAAGAATCTGTGTTTAAGCCCATTCTCTAACTGGAGCACCCACTTCAGAAGCACTTTCAGCAGTTTCACTTCAAGTATTCATGATAGTTTGAATATTCATTTGTTGCAATAACCATGTAAGAAGTGCTTTTACAGAGATGTGGTTTCTGTTTCTTTCCTTTAATGCTTTGTTGACCCTTAGACATCTGCTTCCTAATCCTCTCTGCTTGTCCTCCTCACCAGGTCCTCCTCTCCAAGCTCAAATTTCATGGAGACACCAGAACATCTATCAGTCTTAAAAGTTAATAAGGTGCTGAAGTCAATACAGTGGTGGGTATTTACTGAAGGTGTTTTAGCAGAATGATGGATACACTCAGTTTTCCCATCCAAAAAGAAAAAATGGCTAGATTTATAAATAAAGATATGTCTGAATAAACACAAAAAAATCAGGTGGCAGGAACTGAGAATCAGGTCTGCTAGGTAATCCTTTTCTGTGCCAATTGAAACCTTAGTGTTACTGGGTCTGTCCCCTGGAGAGGTCCATGACTGGAAGAAGCCACCATTTTCCCACAGTAACCTTTAGATTGGAGTTGTTTGGCGTTATGACTCTCACCAGTCAGGTACTGCATGTATGTCATCTTCCCACTTCTGGACATGTACTATGGGACTCATTTTACTGAAGGTGTCCAGGATGTGACAAATCAGTAGCAGGAAAATCCCGGGGAGATGAAAGAAAAATTTATTGTGATGAATTCACACTAGAACTACCGTAGGTTTTACAAATAGACTCCACAGTTCATAAATCCCCAAGCTTTAAGGGAACAGATAAGCTGGTGCAATCCATCCACAGAAGCTTTAGAGTGACAGATAGCATGGTGGTCAGAGCAGACAAGGTTTAGTCACTGTGATGGTATGTTGCAGCTATAGATTATTAATGCTGGAGTTCTCTTTCTCTGAAAGACTCAGTTAAATATTATGGTGATACATGAAATCCATAGCTAAAGTTATCAGGATCCATAACACCTTTAGAGGTTGAATATATTTGTTTGTAATGGAGATTATTGAATTATATTCTATTGCTCCAATTTCTGATATTTTAATAAAATCCAATGAAAACAGCTGCTCTTAATTGCAAGCACGACCCTCCCAATGGCTTCATGTGAGCATGTGTGTTTTTATTTCTTCATTTAGCTAGGGAAGCACAAGGAGTCTAGGAGCTGGCTGTGAGAAATTAGTGATTAATTCCTCTAGAGAAAGTAGCTCTCAGTGGGTATAGAGCCATTTGAGGCAGCTCTTGTGCCAGCCAGCTCATGTTGTCATAGGTTCTGTGGGAAGGGTGATGCCAAAGAAACAAAGCAGTGGATATTGCACCATGCAGTGGATATTGCACCGTGCACTGAAGAGTCTAATGAGTTGCACATTTTGTGTGGTTTTGGTTTTTTTTTCTGTTAGCTTGTTAGTGTGTTTTAAGTCTAGGTAGATTTGTATGAAGTTATAGCTTCACTGTCAAAAGAAATATCATGCAAATTTCTGCAGGCTCAGTCCCAGATGTGAGCACAGAAGCAGAAATGTATGAACTTTTTCCTGCACACTCAACTTCTTTTTTTCTCCTGGGTAGTCCTTGCAGCATGCTGAGATGTGGCAGGAAACTTTTTTTCCAAAGGTCTTGCTTCCATTGCTTTAGATCATTGGCTGGTGACCACACACAGGCCAGAGGATTTGTGGCTGTGAGAGAAATAAAAGAATTCCAAGTCTCTCCCCTGGGAAAAAAAAAAAGAAATAAATAAAAAGAATGAGTAAGAGCTGCAAGTAACAAAGGCAGGGCAATGTCCACAGTGCACTTTGGTAGCTGGTGAGGGAGGGAAGTGCACAATTTATGATTCCAAGTGACTGGCTCACCTTTTAGGTATTTCATAAAATGAGCTCAGTAGGATGATGCAAGCATTGGCAGCAAAAGATAATGTCTCATTTCTGTTGGCTCCAACCTGTTGTCTGATTTTGCTAATTGCAAAAGCTTTGGCCATCAGAGACAAATTACAGAGACTATCTGTAACTGGTGGGGAGGGAGCTTGAATATTTTTCACTCACAAGTGCTTTAAAAGTAAAGTTTCATAAATAAAACTTCTGTGTACATAGTAAGAAGGACACAAAGATCAGATGACTGCATTTTGGATTAAATTTCAAAAACCAATGAGCAATAGAATTGAGATCATTAGAGCTGTTCTTTGAACACTGTGTCTATATGGCCCAATAGAGGGTGAAATTCAGAGTTGGGCAGAAGGGCTAAACAGCTCTGGCTTGAGCCTTTGTGTGCTCTAGCAAGGATGAGAGTGCCAATACCAGAACAGAGTTTTTTGGCAGCTTCCCTTTTCTCATAGATGCCCCTAACCTTTCCAAAAAAAAAAAAAGAAATTGAAGTCTCTGGCTAGCTTGGCAACAAAGACAGCACAAAGCACCTGTGTTCCAAACAGGCCTCTGTGTGTGTGTGCCTCTGCTGATCTGTCTGTGAAACGTGGCACATGCCAGTGGGGACGTGCACAGGGGGTATGAAAAGCATGTGGCACATGTCTAGTCATTAAAAGCTTGAGCAAACAGTGCTATGAAGTGACAAGGAGAGATTTCTGAAGTGACAAGAGCTCCCTTTTATCCTCTCAGGTGTTGCAAGGGTAAACACCACTGAGAGGTGAATGCCTGACCTAAGCAAATCCCTCTTTTCCCCAGGTGTTATAACTACTTATCCAGGTCCTTCTCTTCTCCAGCTGGAGTCAAGAATGGCAGGGAAGGAATTCTGATTCCCCTGGTTTCAAATAGAGTTGGTACTCTGATAACCACAAAGAGAGGAGTTCTCCTAAGCTGACACCGTGCAGGTGGAAAATATGTTAGAGGATTTTTGGAAGATGATGGTAGGAGAAAGTGAGACTGTGTCTGAAAGTGCCAGAGCACAGCAGTTAAATTCTCTTTGATACAAGATATAAAACACAAAGTGGCAGAAAAGCTGAGATGGGACAACGAATTGGAGTCATGAGAATCCAGGCCATTGAGGGTTTCAAATGCAGCCATCACTACTCAAGGGATTGGGATAATAGTCTGTGGTTAGAGCCATGGATTCACTTTTCTTTCTCAGAGTTCACTAGCATGCGACTCAGCCTGGCCAAACTCATCTGGCCAGCGCTGGTCCTATGTGTGTTGAAAGGATCAGTAAGTTGAAAGATGGGATGTTCTGATTTATACTAAGGAAGTCTGTGGTGGTGTAATATCATAGCTGGATACTCCTTAAGCGCAGCTTTAAGTAGGGTGCACTACAGAAAGTGTATTAATAAAATATGAGATGGTAAAAGTCTGTTTTCCCTGATCCTGGGTGGTTTTCTTTCCTGGAATCTCTTTGAAATAGAAAGAATGTAGTCATTTTAGCCCCTTCATTAAGTGTATTATTTAATCCCACACACTGTGACTCCTTAAGCATAGAAACAATCTACTTTACACTCAGTATGAACAATGAGATGCCCCAGAGCATATTCAAAATAGAACTCCTGGACACAATTACTTGGATTAAAAGGGTCTGAACTGCATTTATTTTTATGGAAAAGCTTACCAAAATATGCAAACAGATCTTAGTAATTTGTATTCAATTTCTCTTCCTTTCCTAGAACCTGAATGATGTGACTGAACACAAAAAAAACGTGATTTTTTTAATGACTAAAATATCTTTCTTTTCCTTGTGTAAAAGAAGCCAATTATAACCCTGATTTATTTGTTCTTTTCCTCTCTTAACTTTTTTCCACCTTAACCTTCCCAAGCATCTATTTAGTAGTCTTTGCTACTGGATTTTGCTGTTCATTTTCGCAACATTTTTATTGGAAATTATGTTTATTGTATTTTTAACCAAAGTGACATTACAAATGTGCATATACAGTATACATTGTGTATGGTCTACTTATACTGAGTATGCACAGGCACAAATACATGCATTTTATATGCCCTCTTTTGCAAATATACTAAAGTTGTTTGTATTACATATATACTGTATGTACACTACTTAAAATATTACAAATTCAAAGCAAATTTATTGTAGGGGGCAGCAGTTTTGGTAATGTTTGCTGAGTGGAAAGCAAAAGACACTGTTAAAATGTAAAATACTTGCAAATGAAATGCTGTTTCACTGCTTTTCTCTTTTCCAAAATCTCTCTGTCTGGACTGAGAATGTATTTTTCATGCCTGGGTTTAAAGAGAGACCTCTCAGGAGAGTTAAACAGAAACCAAATAAAACCACAGCATCTTTGCTGGAAAAAGTCTCTGGGAAAGATTATGCAGTGCTTAAATCCTGCTCTGCTTGTAGCAGGTTTTGTGGCTGTCAGGTTGATGTGTTTACATATTTTTTTCTAAAAAAAGACTCAACAGTAAAATATTACTTTACCTGCAATAAAGTAAAAAGAAAATTAAAAGTAATTTTGATCTCAGTGTGTCTGGCTTTAAAAATGATGCTTTATAATAGATGAAGCTAATACACTTAGAAAGGTTCAAAGTATGCTGTGTGTGGAGAGAAGGTGCAAGGGCAGCAGATGAGCTTTAAAACCTCTGAGAGCCTTTGTTTAGAGGTAGGAGACAGCTGTGGTATTCACAAGGCCCTCTAAACCTGGAGATGTGGTCATGGTGTAGGAGCTGCAGCAGCAGGAGAAAGGTGCCTCTTACAGAGTCTCTTTGAATCCATGGATTTCCACTGCACAAGGACAACCTCTTGTCTTCTGAACAATTTAGTTTTAAAAACAGTTTTGGGGCCTGTCCTGTAATTTAACAATTTCAGGGAGTTATCCTTGGAGAAAAAGGGGATGAAGAGAGGTTTCTGGCAGTGATGTGCCTGGGGTCACGAGCTGGGAGAGTGGCTCTCACATCTCATCACACCCCTGACTGCACTCAGCCTTCTCTCCTGCTGTTTAACCTAAATTTTCCTGTTTTTAGCATCACACTGTTGCTACTAATGATACCTCTGAGCTATGTACTAAATTATTCTTTCTCTTGCAGTTCTTCCTTTCTAATACATGAGGAGTTTCTAGCAGTGCTTTTAGCATAGGTGGGCTGACTTACATCCAATTACTGTATTTAACTGAAACCCAAATGGTCTTAAATCTGAGAACTTCACAAGTTCTCAGGGCTAGCTGAAGGAAAATGTTTTAAATTAGTTTTATCAATAATTTGAATGCTTTTCCTCATTTTAACAGCTATAATCTATTGTAATTTGGAGAAAAGAAAGCTTTTTTATTTTTTTTTTTATAAAATGCTCACAGAGAAAACCTGCATTGGGAAAAACAGGACTTTGAAAAAAATATAAAAGGAGAATGGTGATATGATTTGCCTAAGTCATAATTAATGAGATATTTTAGAAAAAATGTTGCAAAGGACAACTGCACAAATAACATACCTTCTCAATGAAAATAATTGCCTGGAAAGCCTTTTCGCATTAAAAGTAAAAGGAAAATAAACCATCAGCTAATTGTGCCGTACTCAGTGATTGTTTACATGTATGTGAGGAGTCTGATCAAGAAGGTCAGCACCAGCTGAGAGCAATGTGCTCTCTTTAGTCAAGGCAGTGAGGACCACGGCATCATGGGTTTGGATTGGAAGGGCTTTGAAGATCATCCAGATCCCAGCACAGACCCCTGAGAGATACCACTTGTCACTGGTGTCCACTGGGGCTCTGAGCCACCACCAGCTCAGAATGGCTGAGGCCCCTGAGGAAGAAGGAGCCACTGAATCTCTTGCATGAAGGATCCTGCCCTGTGCAGGAAGGTTTGCCTTGGACACTCACTTTTCTCTCACCTCATGAAGGGTGGAGTCTGACTCCCAGTCTTCACAAGCAATCATGAGTATCCATGACATTATTTTCTAAAGAATTTTTCTGAGAAGAGGTTGGCAAGCAGGGGGATTATATGTTTCATTCACTGAATGACAGTACTGTGCTTTTACTGCTACTTCGACAGAACTGGCAAGTCAACAAAAACTAGCACTGTAATATATAACATTGCATTTATTCTAGTGAGAATTGTCCCATAGTTATTTCATTGCTTTGTAAGGGCTAGAACCTGGATTTGAGGCTATTTTTGTAGGTCTGAGAATTACAGATTCAGCTCTCCAACATTGTAGGGGATTTCAGAGCCCAGCAGTAACAGCCAGGTGTTGGTCCTTGCCAGAGTCTCCCTGTAATCTGAGACTTTAATATATGGTGCACTCCCTTGCATGTGTGTGGAAAGTTCACCACAGATGTCATGACTTTTCACAGATAAATTCAAAAGCTGAGTCTCTTATCTCCTCTAGTCAAGTAGATTTCTGTATCAGCTATTCAGATAGTGTCCTAAAGTCTCTCTTATTCACCTTACTACCAGCAGTATCCAGTCAACTTGTCCCTGGGAGCTTTGGCAGTGTGCACACAGTTCTGCTTGACTGTGTGATGCTTTTCTAATCTAGATTTTCTTTTCCTTTCCAGCCCTTGAGCAGCAGGTGCTGTGTCCTCTTACTTGCTTGCATTCTCCTATTCCAGTCCTAAAGACAATAACTTCTTGTAGGTTTCTTATTTATTCTAAATTGGTTTCATTACAAATTGTTTTATAGGGCAGATTATGGTCCTTGGGTGATGCCTTGCAGAGGTTCAATGAGGATTTTAACACCAACAGGTCAAGGAATTTAGCTGTTTCTTTACAAGTAAATGGAGGAAGGCTGTAAGTTTGAGAAGAAATATTCATTTCAGCCCAGGGTGGTCACTGAGTCCAGCTGCACAAGATGGCAGGCTGGCTCCCCACCTCCGTGGTGTGACCTGAGGAGAGCTCTGGGGAGGGGAGGAGGGTTTTGTGCAAGCTGCAGAGAGCACATGCAGCTGAGTAATGCATCACTGCATGCACTGCTTCCTTCCTTCTGCTCCTGCCACTGTGAGATCACAGACTGCTGGGTTTTACTGTCAGTGGATGCTTCAGCGAATCAAGCACCAGTCAGAATGGCAAAAAGACTGACAGCTGGGAATGGAAATAACTGCTCTGGGATGTACCCTGTTCCTCAGGTGTATGGACGAAAAGGAAATTCTGCTCTGCAAAATGGATCACTGATACCTGTTTGCCATTCCTTTTTCACTGACAGAAAGTGGTTTTACATGAGGAAAATATACCTGTGTGAGCATGTGAACACACAGGCACACACACAAAATAATAAGTCAGAGACAGAGGTTACTTCAGTAACACACCTGCATTATTCTTTGTCATTTGTAGTACTCTATGTTTGAGCACTGTTAGATACAGAACAAATAAATTGTCTTTTCCTCTAAAATACGTCTGAATTCCCCTTACATATTGTTTTTTAAGTCACCAGATTTTCATTCTAGTATTGAATAATATAAAATAAAATAGAGACAAGAATTTCTGGGACAGCTGGGGAGTAGATATTATCTCTTGCTAATTTAGGCTCTAAATATCCTTTTGAGTAAGTCTGAAGGTAAATTTTACCATCTTGTCTTGTTAGGATGAATCTCTTGTTTTTAAGATTTATGTTTTGTGGGTTTTTTCACCTTCTCTTCTTCCAGTCTCAGAAGTCCCTGAACTGAAATAGCTGAAAGTAGGAGACTCTTAAGAAGTTCAGCCTGGAGGAGGCAAAGGAGGAATCTCATAAATAATGGCAGCCTACATCTTCCTTGTGAGGGGAAGTGGAGGGACAGGCACTGATTCTTTGTCTGTTGTGATCAGTGACAGGGCCAGAGGGAATGGCCTGAAGTTGTGTCTGGGATGTTTAGGCTGGGTATTAGGAAAAGGTTCTTGTCCCAGAGGGTGGTTGAGCACTGGAGCAGCTCCCCAAGGAAGTGGTCACTGTCCCAAGCCTGACAGAGTTCAAGGAATA
The DNA here is from genome assembly GCF_001522545.3 of Parus major. Taxonomy (NCBI): domain Eukaryota; kingdom Metazoa; phylum Chordata; class Aves; order Passeriformes; family Paridae; genus Parus; species Parus major. Next base: position 52,881,515 of record NC_031774.1, read on the forward strand.
TTTGGACAATGCTCTTAGACACAAGGTGTGAGTCTTGGGGTTGTGCAGTGCAGGGCCAGGAGTTGAACTTCAGTGATCCTTGTGGGTCCCTTCCAACTCGGATATTCTGTGATAAGTGTTTCACCTGCTTACCTTGTTCTTGTTCTTACCTGGGCATCTGCTGATACCTGCTGATACCTGCTGGAAATTGGCACAGCTTTCTTGTGATGCAGTGTAGTCACTCTTATGGTCATATTTCATTTGACAGTGGGTTGACTTTATAGGAAATAATCCTATAATAGTTTCCTCTTTTCATCAAGAGATATACTTGGCAACAACTTAAAGTGGCACAAGCTTGTAAGTACTTCACTGCTCATTTCCTATGAGCTTTCCTAATGATAGGAAGAAGACATAAATGGCTTATTCAAAATATATTCATAGGCTGCTCACATGCCCTCAATCCACAAAGTATGGGGATGCTTTCTGAACTCAGTTGCTTAAGGGTAGTAAGAGAGCAGAGCTCCATTTCTAGGGAAGTAAAAATAAGAAAGGAACAGATGCCCAAGGACCCTTGGAGTGGAGATGGTCCTTCAGCTCCTGAGGACTGGGACTGCTGTGTGTGTGTGCAGTGTGGAGGGGCACTGGAGGACCCAGGAACAGCTGTTCTGAGGGTGTTCTCATGGGAACTGCTCTGCCCTCAGAGCACCGAGCTGAAAGGCCAGAGCCTGTCACTGCTTTGCTGCTATTTCTTATTCTTCCCTTACCTTTGGCTAGAATTCCAGGACAGGGAGCATTCAGGAAAGCCCTGTTGTTGCTTGTGGGACAGGAGATGAAAGGACAACAATCTGCTGAATGGCCCAGGAGACCAGAACTGAAATTAGAAAAGAAACCTCAGTGTCTTCACTCTCAGGGCACATGTCCACAGCCAGTCATGGAAATGTAAATTCTGCTGCCCTTTCTCCTCTCCTTGCACGAGCTGAGGCTGAGCCAGCTCTGACTGAGCAGCCCTGCAGCTGCTGCTGAGCCTGGACTGATGGGCAAGTGTGGGAAAGTGGGATATTTCAGCAAGGGAATTGAGATATCTGCACAGCTTTAGGATCTGATCTGGGTTATACCAGGTCAGGCAGAGTTGGATGTACCCTTGTCTCTGTGCCCTCAGCCCAGTGTGATACTCAGGGCATCACTGAATCCCCAAACTCTCCTAAAGCTTCTGGGCTATATTTTACTCTATTAATACAGAAAATAACTGGATAATTTGTTCACATGGAGAAGGACTCAATGGTTCAGTCACTGTCTCTATGTGCAAATACAATATTACACAATACTGGAAAGCCCTTTCACAGATTTTCATTTTCTAAGATAAGCACTTAAGTGTAATATCCACTGAGACAAACTTCAAAACATGACTTCTGATCTGTTGTGGTGGGTTTGTTTTTTGGGTTTTTTTTCTGGTTTTTTTTGGTTTTGTTTTTTTTTAGTGTTTGCAATTTCCATCCCTATCTTACTTACTAGTCTTTTAATGCCTTGGAGTCAGTGATGAGGATGAAGTCAGTTAAGTGATTGTTTCATGTCTGTTTCCATCACTCTCAAATGTGTATAAGGGCTGGTTTGTGTGAGGTCTGAAAGTGTCTGTTACCTTGTGAGGAAAGTAGGGCTTATGTAGCTGCTAAGAAAGCAAAGAAACTAAAGAGCTTCTGAAATGTAAATCTGATCTAATTCTTTCCATTAACTTCAACAGGTGAAAATGTTCTCCACCTTCTCAGAGATAAAATCTGTTCAAAATTCCCTTTTCCATCAGTTGAGGTCTGTCCCACCAGTCACTGTGACTGGGTCCTCAACCCACTAAAATCACTGAATCTTTCACATACTCCCTTTTTGGAGTTTGGAACAAGTCAAACCCAAAGAATGGTGCTCCTTGTTCTTCATGCAATTTCTGAAAGATTGTGATTTCATGCAATCACATCTGAAAGATGAGATTAAGAACCTTAAAATTGTGATATAATCAAGAATTTGGATAATTCATTTTAATAAAGTGATATTTTCCAGTGTCATTCTGTGGCACATGCTCACACTGGAAGCAGCTCTGGCTTTGTTTAAGTAGTGTTATGATGACTCTGAACCTTTGACCTTCTTTTTCCTTTCTGCATGTAAAAAGTCCTGGAAAATTCCCTAATGGCACAAATGATAGGAGGCACCAGACTCGACTCTGGGAACTCTTGCATGCGCTCCATCTCTCCCTCTGCTTTTTTTCCCTACTGTACTTGTCAGATTGTGGGGAGAAGATAATCTTCATTTTACACAGGGGAAATTGGATGCAGTGAAAATGTATCACAGCAGTGAAAAAAGAATTGACAAATAACCCCCCTTGACATGGTGTTGAGATGTGGGGATTTTTTATTCCCTTCCCTCTCAGTCCTGGCTGTACTTGTTTCTGAGTGATGGAGAGGGGAATAGCAATTCCTCTTCTATCTTAGAGCAGGAAATCAGCAAGTATAATACACGTATATGCATAAAATTCAGCAACAGGAGCCATTGCCAATTTAAACCATTGTTCTCCTAATTTGGAGAAAAAAGGCTGTCTTACTGTCTTTATAGTAAAAGCCTCAAACAGATTAGGTCAAGTCTCTGCAGACAGAGTAATTCTGTGGTGCTTAAAATGATAGGAACTAATCTCCATGAAAGCTGAGTCCAGGGGTATAGGCTATTAAAGATAGCTATATGCTATAGGCAGAGGAGAAGATAAGAGGTCCAGCTCATAATGAGAAACGATAACTCTACACACTTTGTTTACAGTTTACCCCAAAGACCACAGATTAACACAAATCTCAGAGCATCTTTATTATGGCACTGCATTGGAGAGGGGCTGCCAGCAGAGGATGGAATTGCTAAGTAGGCTGGGACCATCTGTCCTCTCAGGGAGGTGAAAACGTTCATGATTGAGTGACACCTGCTTGTCAAGTGTGGCCTGCTGGGAAATTTTCTCTTGGATCACTGAGCTCTGAGTACATTACCTGCATTAAAATCAGAAAAACAATCTCATCACCATTATGCATTTAAGCAACTCATGGCAAAACCAAAATAAAATTTATTTTCAAGATCTCTAGATCTTGCAAGATTAGGAGCTCATGTCTTGTTTTCCATATTGGCAAGCTTAGTTTCTGAAGGAAATTGAGCATTTTAAAAAGATATTTTCTATTATTTTAAGGAACACTGGAAATGAACCAACAGGCAACACAAGCTGTCTGGTTTTTATTTTTTTTTTACATTATTTTTTCTTTAAAAACATTGCCATCTCACTAAAACAAGTCTTTGCAGACTCTATGGATAAGAGCATTCTCCCCATGAAAAGGAAGCATTTTGATTGCACTTTTTCTAATGCAAGGAATTGGCCCTTTTTAAATATTTAACCACCTTGGACCGTATTTAAGCAATCTTTAATAACACTATACAAAGAAGGACAGAAAAATATGGGATGACAATTGTGCCTGAACTCATGTGATGGGGATGAAAGCTGCTCCTTGCCCTCTTTTTCAAAAAGCACCACAGCATGTGTCAAGGTCAGAGTGTCAGCTTGAATTTCCAGTGCAGATCTCTTGTGTGGTTATCAGCTTGATCATTAGACCTAAATCTGGATGCCACTGAAAATCACAGGTGATTTTATCAGTGACTGTAGTAAAGGGGATGTTTGTGTCAAGATTTGACGTTTAATGTGATTTATATTCTAATTTTTTTAAAATTAAGGCTTATCTGCCATTAAATTGAAAATATGCTTATCATTAAAAACTTGGTAACTGTGTATAATTAGTGTTTTCACTTGTTGAATTTCAGAGTTACAGACCCCAAAAATATCTATTGAAAATACATAGAAGAATAACAGAAGAAGAGAGAAAGAAAGTGTTTAGCAGTAATTGTATATCCTGAGTAAAAAGCACTACCAGTCCTACTGCAAAATAGCTTGTAGTTCTGTAATTGATTTAGTAAAGAAGTAATTCTATGAACCTGGCTTATTAAAGCTTGTTAAAGACAATAAAAAAAACAAACTTCGGTGGATATTGAATCAGGTCCTTGCAGTATTAAGAGGGCTTCTATGCTTCAGTTTTCCATTTTCCAGTCCATAAATAACATGTTTCTTCTGGAAAGTACAATGAAGACTGTGTTTGTTACTTTCATTGTTGTGAGTGCTGAAACTGCCCACCAACCCCCTGATACAAGTGTTAAATATATATATTTCTCTCAGACAAAGGGTAAAGCAGACATGCAAGTAGAATCATGGAATGGTTTGGGTTGAAAGGGACTTTAAAGACCATTTCATTCCCCTGGCAGGGACCCTTTCCCTAGAACATGATGTTGTAAACCCCATCCAAAATGGCCTTGAACATTTCCAGGGATGGGGGGAGTAAGAATAATAGGATCCATTATTTTGTTGCAGAGTGTGGGGTGGCTGAGCATTGTCCTGGAGGAGGGGGAGCACTGGAAAGCTTTTCCTGGCAATGCTGCAGTAGCATCTTCTGGTCCAGCATGGGTGCTAAACACCAAGGCAGGAACCTGACTTTTGTGATTATGGATGGGATTCTCAGGTCATAGGTAAAAACTGATGCTGCTCTGGAGCTGTTGGAGGTAAAGGATTGGATCAGCTTGATGCTCCTTTCTGTTGGCAGCCTTGTTTGGGGAAGTGATAGAGCTTTCTCTCCCGTGTGTGCACATTTCTTCAATCATCAATAAAGATTTTACTGGATCTTGGCATTACCAGGCTCCTTCAAACAATGCCACAGAAATTAACTGAGTTGCATTAGGGCAAAACAATGAAGAGAGGAGTGAGGTTCCTTGGTCTTAAACAAATACCTTGACTCTGGTTTGTGGCCTTGCTGGCAAGACACACTGTATTTCAGAGGGATGAAATGATTACATGAACTTAAACATTTCTTCAGTGACTCACTTTTTTGGCTGTTGCCATGCTTACCTGCAAATACAAAATCAAACAGATGGGCTGAGGCTCAACAAGGGAGTCCAGAAAGCTCTCACTGTGGGAAAGAATATTTGTACTGTAACTTTGTTGTTACTTTTTTTTTATTTAAATTTGTGCTTAGTTATTTGGAGTGGAGTGTTGAAATAACAACTGTGAAGCATCTTCTGCTTTAGCAGGGCTAATATGTGACATCTCAGATCCTGTGCTGTGGCTTCTGACATCCTTCTTGGTGACCCAAACACAGCCTGCAGGTATGGGTTAACACTAATAATGCACCTTTTTGGCTGCTAGGGTGAGATGAGAGACCATTTAATATGGATGTGCTGTCTTCTACTTAAGATGATGTTGGCAATGTTCTGCTCTGTTCCCAAGAGCTTTAATTGTGGATTTTAAGTACATTTTCAAAATAGATTGCAGGTGTGTTGTTACTGCTCTGAGCAGAGTTTTGTTGTTTCTGAACAAGCCTTAAGTTTTTTATTTCTGAATGACTGACATCAGAATATCAGCTTACAATTCATTAATGAAAAAATTTCTAATAACTATTAAAAAAAGTAAGGATATATGCTAGAGGGTTTTCTTGTGTGAAAAACACAATTGAAAACAATTAATTTTATTCTCTATCAATTCTTCTGCCATCTCATGTCCAGCACACCTGGTGCCTGTGTATTAATTGATGTGATTAATATCTGTCATATATGGTTTGTCTTCTCACTAGTTCTAGCAGTGTGGGAATCCTATGAAAGGATTACCTTTTCAGTAGCATTTCTTCCCATTTTAGGTGGATCTGATGCTCTGTGCTTCTGAAGATGGCTGTGATGTCTCAAGGAGAATGGAACTTTGGGTCAGTTGTTTTCCATGAGAATATTTTCCTTCCAGAAAAATCCTCTTTGCCAAATCCAAAATAATCTATGGAGTTAGAGGAGCACAGGAAGAGTGACTTTTGATGACTTTTTCCTGCTAATATGCCTGCCCAGGAGGTACCATGGAGACTGTGTGAGCTTACCTGATAGCAGATCCTATCCAGAGACAGGCTCCTAAAAGATCTGGGATCCTAAAATCCCAGGCTGCTGGCTATGGATCCTGTAACTCCTGATGAAGATGGACTTCTAGCCTTTTTGCAGGATGTCTTGTTTCTAGTCAAGAAACTATTAAATCTCTGGGAATCTCCCAAGTTCCTAGGTCTTACCAGATTTTTAGCAAAAGTTTCTATCAGTTGTGTTTGCCAGGATTCACAGATCAGACTGGAGGTTCCCAGAGGTTCCCACTGGTGCTCCTGGTGTGGATGCCAACCACATGGATTGTCTGTGGTCCATCCAGCCTTGCTTGCACAGCCAGAGAAGTGCTTCTGCCAATCCTGGAGCCTGGGCACTTGGTGGGACTGCCTGACTTAATTACACATTTGGAGTCTGTTTGATTTCCAGGTTTGAAGGCTTTATTTCAGTCTGGGATGAAATGCTCTCAGGCACATGGAGGGATTCTTGGCATTGTCCTGTGCAGGGTCAGGACCTGTACTCAGTGATCCTTTTGGGTTCCTTGCAACTCAGCTGATTCTAGGATTCTATGATGAAATCTCCTTCAATGAAGTCATCACTGCCCAAAGAGGCATGGAAGTGAAATAAGTGAAACTGGTGTGCTCCTTAAATCCACAGAGTCTGCTGCAGTGCTGTAAAACCATCCCCTGAAAAACCTAAACCCTTGCAAAGCTACACTACAAACTTCCTGATTGTCTGGAAGACTTCATTATAAATCATCTGGTTTTACAAACTGGTTATTACTAACTATTAGCGTGGCCATTGTGTTATTCTGATTTTGGAACTTCAGATCTAATTTCTATTGACATGAAGGCTACTTTGGGCCTCTCACTGTTCAATGTGATCATTTGCTAGATGCAAATATAGTTTGTTCCTACCTCGAGGTCTGTTTGCATCTTCAGAAGTGTTTACAGTGACCTTTTTTTAAAAGGTTTTTAAAGTTTTGAACTGCAAGTTTATTATGGTAAGGAAACATAAGGATGTTAAAAAAAAAAACTGATTTTTTTCTAAATTCATGAATGGATTAAGATCCCATTACTTCAGTGACTTTATTTTCAATCTACACAACTTAACTGAAAGGTCCTTTGTCTTTGTTTTCAGTTCTAATACAGCCAATAGAGACAAAAGGAATTTGATTTCATTGGTCACATTTAACTGCTTCCTCCTTTTGTTTCTTGCTTGCATTTAGCTTTTGTTGTTTTCATACATTTTCATTTCTTTGAATAAATGGACATTTAAAAAAAGCAAGTAAAAAACCCCAAAAACAGTGTTCAAGCAAACAACTCTTGTTTGAAACATAGAAAATGGATAAGACCATGCAACTGAACAGGCTGCAACATGCTTTCAAAGCTGATTGTCTGAAATGCTGGGGCTCTGCTCCGCCCCTTCTGTTCTGCGTTCTGGGCTTGAAAGCACCTCGGGCAAGAGACTGTTGGAGCAGGGAGATCTCTGAAATTTTTGTTTGAATAAATTCATAATTAAATACTCTGGTGTGAAAGAGATGGGGGGAAAAATGTTTCCCCTGCTGCTTAGCAATTTTAAATTGGTTGGTTCTTTTTGTTGGTGGGGGCAGGAAAAAACTGTCAAAGCTAAAAGTGCTTCTGTTTGTCTGGGGATGCAGTGATGCTTTTGCTCTTGCTTTACATGTACAGAATATACATTGAGAGAAGCACTGAGGGAGTGTGTCATTCAGAGAATGGGAATCATAGAACAATTAATTATTCAGGTCTGTTGTACCCTGACATACATAATAGTATGGCATCAATCTTAAATTGTATACAGGGAAGTACAGTCCATCAATCACTTTATTCATATATCCAATTTTGAATAATTGTTTATTTATGTTTTTTGGATTTTCTCTGGAAAAATAACTTTTTCAGACTCTCACTGGAGTGTTTTCCCTTGAGAAAACATGCCTGTTCTCCCATGGTCTTAGTTGATGTAGAATGATAAAAAATATACAGATATAGTCAGTCTATGAATTAGAATATCTTTAATATTTGCTCCTGGATTTTTTTCCTAATGGTGCTGGGATGAAACTCTTTCTAGGAAGAGTGCACTTAAGATTTTATATTTAACATTTTCTATATCCAAACTCTTAGGAAATTTGAACAAAAATATGAAGGTGTTGAAGTTTCTGTTTTTCCATTGCACATTGCCAGGACAGCTGGTAGTGTTTGTAAAGTTGTGTAATGTGGCCAGGGGTACTGAGAACATGATTACATTCAGGTTTAAGCACCTGGACCAAGCTACAGCAAAGTTTTGAACTGCTGCTCTTGAGCTGATACACAAAGGACCTGAATCTGGGCATGACTGGTCCAAGATGTTGTCTGAGCGCCCCATTTGGACACATCATCCCCAGGTGCTGCCCCCTCTCTGATGTTTTGCCAACAGTATTTTCCCACCTACATTTCTTCCTGTCTGCTTGTGTTGGAAATACCTTTCCTAGGTCACTTTTCTGTGACAAAACCACTTGATAACATTGAATAGATAGACTGTTGCTTTTGGAAGCACAGGTCAGGTTGGCACTGTCAGTTGCAGGTGCCTGCAGAACTGCCCAAGGGGACACTGGTGGCCCAGGGAAAGCATAACAGAACCCACCACATTTGGGTTGTATTTGCCACAAATACAGTCTTGCCACAAATCAGTTGCAATTTGCAGCAAATCTTCTGCTTCTCCTTCTGCCTCTTCAAAGTGCCTTTGCCTGAATTTCTCATTCTGTCCCTGTGTTTTCAGCTGCAGGTTATTAAGGGGAAAGAAAGAAAAGAGAAAAAAAGCTGTTGCCCTGCTCTTCCCTGTCTCCTGGGCACTGCTCAGTGTGGTATGTGGTTGGATCAAATGGCAAAGGAGGAACCTGTGGTCTTTCCCTGCTAACAAAAAGTTACTCCCCCACATTCAGACCACATCATATCTGCTCTGTTCATTCAAGATCAGTAAACTTTTTGGGGCAAAGATGCAGCTTAATACAGTTTTGTGCAGCTCCAAACACAGCACTGATGTGCTCATCAAAATCCTTAGAAAATTAAAATAATTATAGTGAGAATATGAAGTTTATTCTTTGGCTTCTTTGCTGCCTGACAAGATGCAGGCACCCCAGGAATTTGTTTAACGGGGGTCCAGTTGCAGGGGGAGACTTCTTGTGGCCTCATCCAGTGTTTCTGTCTGGAATTAGGCTTGATGGAGGTGCAGAAGTAACATCCTGCAGGGAAGCCAGGTGTGATAGATTTTGTGGTTTCAAAAGGATGTGGGGTTATTGTGGGGGCAACAGTGCTCTGCTCCAGCTGCTTTGGGTTTATGGTTGCTTAGTCCTCTGAGGCACCAGGAAGTACCCAAAAAAATGAGGAGGAGATAGAAGAGAAAGGAAGAAAAAATAAGCCAAGAGTGTGAGTGGGAGGAAATTTCCAGCATGAGGATGAAGGCACAGAAAGACAGCTAAAAGCTGTCACATGTCAATCACACAAAGGGTAGGAAGCATATGTGATGCAGTTAATGCTCTGAGCAAAGGGGAATGGAAAAACAACTGGTCTCTGGGTATTAATTATATATTGAACTGCTAATAAGTTGGAGACACTGTGAGCATCAACTTCTGATAAATATCACCCTTGGAAAACAAATACAGTGCAGGATAAGACAATTTAGGGTAGTATAATATTAACCAGGGCAATACAGGTAAAGTTAGTAAGGAGTGCTGGCATTGCACCTGTACAAATACTCCTGCCCTTTGCAGGGCACTTGCTGGTAGTGATGCACAATAAAGGTGCATTGATTTCTTTTATCTTCAAACTAGTGGTAAGGTCTGAGTGAACCAAAAGACCTCATTAACTTCAGCTATCAACAACAGTCTAATGTAAAAAAAAAAAAGAAAAAAAGTTAAAAATCCCAAGCATCATCTCAAACAGTCCCTCTCTCATTATCTCAGCCCTTCCTGAAGAAGATCAATAAGCAATTTGCATATTTTTTATCAATATTTAATGTAATGCAGCAGGATGCTTTTGATGGCTTGAGTCCTTCTGTGCACTCTTTTAACATGACAGAGACTAAGAGCCCAGCAGGTGCTCAGGTGCTGGGGTCAGTTCCTAGTTAAAAACATTAGGGATTGGTGTGGCTAAATAATCTACAGCTGCCCATCCAAGGGCAGGAGTGAGAGCTCACACAGCATGGTGATGAATTTTAACGATCTGGGAAGACAAATGAGCCTGAGCTGCCATGCAATTAGTGGGCTGTGGAAAGATGTGTTGGGTCTAAATGAGGGACATGATCTGCTCTTGACTCTCAGTGTGGTAGGAGCCCTCCCTCTGAAGGCCATAATGAGGAAGGTAGATGAGATCCCAAACAGGTTGACAGAACAATTAAGGGGAAATGGGAGTTGATTCAAAATGTGGTGTTGCCATCAGTGGCACAGATACAAACAGATCTACCTCCTTAAGGAGCTTGTGCTACTCTTCAAAACTGGATATGTGCTCAGGGTATTCCTTTTACTTCTTGTTACTTAAATATATATATATTTTAAAAACTTATCCCTACATCAACTTTTACTTAAATAGGAAAATAACTTGAAAGAAAAGGCCTGGCTCTGATCTCACTCACTGTGGTGTAAACTGTGAGTAGCTCCTGCAGATTGCCTGTAATGAATTCCAGGATGGTGTATCTTGTGAAGATCCATGCTTTGTGCAATAGACAAATGCAGATTTTTATCCTGTCATCTGATGATTGCTTGAGTCTGCTTGATTGAGACTTCAGTGCTCTTTGATGACCATGGAAGCTCAGAAAGGCTGAAGGAGACACTTCTGCAATGTGCCTGAAGAAAACTCTTGAGTTATTCCTCTGGCCCTGAAGAAAAAAAAATATGTGTGCTCTTAAAATGTTCCATAAGAAAAGAATATAGATATTTTTAAAAAAGTTAATTTTAAAGAGAAATCAAATTTATGGTTGGATTTGATGAACTTATAGGTCTTTTCCTATACTACATAGGTATTTCTATGATTCTGTGAAACTATGATTAATAACTAGATGCTGGAAGACAACAGACAAGTTGAGATTTTACCTATTTAATTAGAAAAACAGCAGCACTAAAGTACTAAAATAATGCACCACGTAGGAGTAATATGTTCAGTAAATCTAGACTCAATTTTCAAAAATATCAAAAGGAAGAAATCTATTTCCCTGAACAGAGCTCATTATTTGAACATATCACTTAGCCCGATGATAGAAAATAATTATAGATGTCTGAGCTGCATCAAACAGATCTGGTTTCCTTGGTGGGACAGATTCATTGCTTCTCCTTCATTAGAGAGACTCTTTGTCACAGAGATCACACAGTGCTGTTGCCCTTGTTGGACTGGACAGTGTCACAACCAGTGTGGATACTGGCATGTGCAAATTGAAAAAAGCTCTCCACAAACAGCGTCTCGTGTGGCATTATCTGATTCCATATGTAGTCACTGCTGAGCTGATGAGTGATGGCAGGCAGTCTCCTTGGTTTTCATGAGTTTGTAAAATGTAGTGACTGCAATGTTTATAGAGGTAGTCATAAAATGTCGAAATTAAGAGGGCCAGAGAGAGCAGGTTTCCACTGTATCCTCCCAGGGTCACTGGCAAGCTGTGAAAAACCAAAAGGGGAATGTTTTCCACGTAGCCACACAGAGCAGTAAGGCTCAGCTTGGTCAGGAGATGCTTATGTTAATGTTCAAGTAGATTGTAAAAATCTAGAAATAAACTGGGGCTTGTTCTCTCTGTAATGCCCAGGGAACCAGCTACAGGTTGATGGCATGAAAACACAGCCTGGTGCAGACAGCAGAAAAGAAAACCAGGGAAATTGTACCTTTTGGAAAGGGTATTTTCAGTGTTTTGTTTCTTTCCATTGTTGGTTTTGTTACCCATTATTTCATACAGAGGTCTGACCTATCTGTGAGCTGTGCTTAAACCCACAGCAGCCTTTTAGGCTTCATATTTGTATAAGTTTGTATTACAAACTACTTTGTTATGTACAGGGATCTAGAGCAGACAAGGCAAAAGTATTGCTTCAGCTTTTTAATGCTTGGTGAAGGAAAAACCCAAACCAAAAAGAGAAGAAAAAGAGGTTTCACATTTTTATACTCCTGTGATAAAAGTATGATTGCAACCCTAGATTAATTTTCTAATTGATAAATTAACTGGAGCTTTTTGCTTAGAAACTACCTGACTACTTTTTAAAAAAATCACATTAATAAATATATTTTCTAGCCCTCTTTATTTCTGCCGTCTAGGTAACATGGTAGTCTCAAATATAATAGTCTTATGCATATATTCAGACTTTTAGAAATTTTCCATTTCCAAACTTTAGGCAGAGAGCTTGAAAACTCTAACAATACTTGGGGTATTTAGGTACGTGCTTTCATCTAGAAGGGGGAAAAATGGGGGAAAAAAGAAGCACTCCAAAAAAACTAACATTCCATCTTAATTTCATTCACCCCTCTCCTTAGACTGATTAATGCAAATTAAATTTTGTGCTAGTTGACCAAAGCAGCATTAGGCAGAAATCCATGATTTCTGTTTATCCTAGTTGTCCATGTAAGTATTTGTTTTTTGCTCAGCATGTGAACATGGGGAAATGTTTTTAACTAGAATCAGGAAGAGATGACCAATGAATAATGCCTTTTCTCCTAGAACTCTGCCTGGAGGCTGGCTGAGACTGGTTCAATGAAATGATCCACTTGATTTTTTGTTTTTCCCCCCTCACCAAATGTTTCCCATATATTTCTTCCTTTGTGGCTGAATCTCTGAATATTTGACCTAATCCCAGGTGATGGAAAATGTATCCACTTATTGCCTGTAAACTTTTCTTAGAGCAGAGAACAGTGCTTAAAATATGAAAGTTACAGAAAAGCCCAGAGTTGTGCAGAGCTGAGGATGGTGGTGAGCTCTGTCACAATCCAAAATTCCAGGTGACACTGGAGACCTCTGATAATTAGGTTGTCCCCTCTACATTAAAGAATCTGTTGGCCTTTTTTGTCAAATGCAGTGAACACTGCACAGTTTTTCCTGGATCAAAGCAAGGCTGTCTTGCCAGTGTGATCCAGGCCCAATAATGTTTCTTTGTTTCTTAAAAATGAGCAATATTTAACCTGTAATATTGATAAAAAAATGAGGCTTGGAGTTGCCAGTGACATTAAGATCACTGCAGCTTCTCCCTGAACCCAGCACAAGGTTCTTCCTCTTGTTCACTTCCCTCTCTCCATCAGTTGTGTATCAGTTTTAGATTAAAGCTCAAAAGCAGAAGTGTAGTGTAGAGATGCTAGATCAACTCCAATGTGCTGGCACCTTTACACAGCACAAAGGACTGCTCTGAGCTATTTCAGGTGCTGGAGGGAACGTGGACTGTGGTGCTGTGGGGAAATTTCAATATATACTAAGATTTACACCTTAGTGAAAAGGTTGGTGCAGTCTTCAAATCCAGTTTATTGTGATTTCCTGTTTGACCAGTGCCAAAGACAGGCCAGTTCAGCAAGAAAAGCTGACCTTTAATAATTCCTAACTTTCTTTAAAAGCAGGAATATGGTGCAGCTTTCACCATTATGACAGGGAATTGAATGGTTTTCTTTGTTTCCTGGAGATGCTCTTGGCTGGCCTTAGCTTGAGTACTTCAGTGCTACAAGGAGGAAGGGGATAAACAGGAAAAAGTCCAGAGACCAGAAAATACCAATCAAAATATTATAAAGAAAAATTGAATGAATAGGGTTTGTTTAGTCTACAGCAGAAAAGTCTAGCAGGAATAGGGCTAATAGACCTCAAATATATAAAACTGCTTCTGGAGGGAAGAAGGAAATGAGCTTTTCTCCTAGTCTGATGGCAGTAAACAAGTACTAATGCTCTTGAACTGTGGAAAATGTGGAAGATTCAGGTTACACATTAGAAACAACATTTGAATGGCAATACTATGAGCATTGTAATGAGTTTATCTGGAGGATGCACATCTAGTGAAAATAGCCAGTGCTCCTTCTGCTGTCCCTTCCATTCCTATCATTCTTGAGTTCCACAATAACTTGGACTCTGAACATGTATCTGAGAAGAAGGAATGCTCTGTGAGAAAGTGAGGAATGTCAAAGTTAAATCCCAGCTTCTCTGTAAACTTCATGTGTCATCTAGGGCAAAACCAAAGAAACTCTAAAAGAGTATCCATTTTTTCAAACAGAGATAGAATTTTAATTCCTTTCTCATTTTGCTTTATTTAAGTTGATGGCAAACTACTGGGATAGGATTGTAGACTGTATAATACCGAAAAGATAAGGCTGTTGGTCAGGGTTCACAGACAATAATGTAGGTGTGATTATGTTTTCTAATAATTTTATACAGCTCCATTCTTATTTCTTCTTCTGTGTGTTTGGTCCTTTGATTGTGTTTCATTCTGGGAAGTTCCCAAGATCTTCAGCATCTATTTTTTTTCTGCCTAATAGAGATCAATTTTATTGTCAATTATCAAAAAAGGAATTACCTCCACTTAGAATTAATTTTGTGTATTTATCTGCATTGTATTTTTTCACTCCCTGTGGTTTCTGCCTAATTTTGGAGTAATTTTAAGAGGTGATTTTTTAATATAAAAACTGAAGCTTTAAAAGCAAAAAAAAATAAATGACTGGTGGTCTGCACTGTGATGGACACAACTTTATAGTGCCTAACAAAACCAGGCCTCACTGGAGCCATTGCAAAGACTTCACTAACCTCACCATATTATTCTAGCTTCTCACATTTTCACTCATCAGTCATGTTCTTTCATCATGGCCCCAAATCTATTTTGTCCCCTACAATTTTGACATAAAGTGTTGGCAGCACTTCTCTGATCTGGACTCAGCAAAATTCCACATGGGTCTCTCAACATCTTTTAAATCCCCTACTTTCCAGTACATAACCTTTCCCCTGTATGTTAACTTTGAAAAATTTCCATGGAATCAGTTGTGGTTCATACTTTGACACCACCATTTTTAGCTGAAGCATTTGCCTGTTAATTCAGATTTATTATCCCTAGCAGCTATAGCTGCAGCTCCTGTGAGGTGTGTTAGCTAACTGGCTTTTCCTTGAACACACACCTTCATGGGTGCATACGTATTCATACATCATTTCTTTAATTAAATGCTTCTCTTTGCAGAAACAAATCAGATCTTATTACAGAACAGTGAATCGATTTGTTGCCAGCCCAAATTCTTTGAGCTTAGACCAGCCTGTGTCATGCCCAAATGCAGAAATCTAATTGTGATATTTGAGACTGTTACCATTTCAGTGGACAATTACCAGATAGACTCTCCCTGACTTCTGCTTCCTTAAGAAGAAGATTCTGGAGCTAATTTTAGGCATTAGATGCCCCTTTTCATGTAAGTAAAGAGAAAGAACCTTTGCAGGCAGCCTGGTACTTAGTGCAGCTACACAGAAGCAGTTCTTTTCTTCACAGAAATGCCTCCATTTACCACTTTGTACACCTGGCTTTGAGGTCATCAGCCCCTGGCCATCCTTTTGAAGCTGGGCAGGAAAGAGTTCAAGAGTGAGAGGAAGCAAGAGAGTCTGTTTCTCTAGGCTGTATTTGAGGGTGTGCTGATGAGATGGTCCAGGAGAAGCTGTCGTGTTTCCAACCATAGCACCTGAGCCTGCTGACACCATTTAAAAGTAAGGAGTCTCTTGAGAAAAACTGAAAAAAGGTAAGCCACGTTGAAGTGCAGCAGTTTTTCTAGAATACAGCACTGACAAGGTTTGCTGAGTTTGGTGTAGGCATGCCCGATGGATCAGAGCTTCTCAAGGGTTTATCCACCCACCTCCCTGCTTTATCTCTGAACTGTGATTATTAGACTAAACTAAAACATTGAGTTGCTTGGATCGACTTTGCTTCCACAGTGAATGGAGACAACTCTGTTTAGAAGTGCAGAGAAACCTCCTGTTGTCCAGGATTCAGATGGAAGGCAGCATTCACAAGGACAGGCAGAGACATTAGTTTTTAATTTACACTGAAGTCCAGTGTTTATGGGACTTCCAGTGGCCCAAATCTCACACAATGCCCTAATTCTTCATGCTGAAATGTGTAGAAATAGCAGCTTTCTGTATGATGATGATGATTAGTGATTTCCCCCTTAATTTCAATATTTCATACAGATTGTTATGGTCTGAGGGTTTGGAAGAAGGAAAGAAAATGGTGCCAGGATCCCTTGGCATGATATTTCTGTACCAGGCATCCAAACCCCAAAAAATATTGGATGCAGATGGAGCCCTAATACGGTATCTTGATTCCCTTAGAGTTGGAAACAGGTGGCATCCATTAAAAATCTGCAATTGGTTATAATTCCCATCTCAAAGCAGTCCCAGCTGCAGTTTGCCCACTGTGGGGAAGGCCCAAGCCATACTGTAAGCAGAGCAGTCATTAAAGAGGCCTGGTTGTGGTTTGTTGTTTTTGTGTTTCTTTTTCCTATTTGTAGATCTGTTCCCTTTGCTAAATGCTTTTTAAAACAGTACAGATATTTTAAAAACATATATCTGAGAGGCCCTAGAAAACTGATCCTTTGAATCAGTGATTTCAGATTCTGCTTTTGGGGAGGGTGAGGAGAAGTATTTTTGTTTGTCTCAGCAAAATAACCTTACAAATTAAGAATAGCTGAAAAACTGCCTCTGAAATGTCTTTCTCTTCTCAGAGATGAGGAGTATTCTCCTTGTACTCTTTTATTTTTTTTTTCTGGGGCTGCCAATCTTGGTTGTCACCCCCTGGCTGGAGTCACACAGCCAGTCCTGAAGGAGAAGCAGGACAGATAAAATAACAGATTTGCTGAGCTCTCTTCCTTATGCAACGACAGCCTTGCTTTAGAGCATTTAAATCGGTAATTTCAATATTTCTTGTGATTAGCAAAGCTTTGGGGAAATATTTCCATTTCACATAAAGAAGGACATGCATCTGTAGCTTTAAAAGATGAGGCAAGCTCAAAATATTGTGGTGTGGTTTGCAAGTTAAAGACTGCAACTTTTCCCTGGTGTACTTGTGTTCACCAGATTAATCAAATCTAAAATAAATTATAATTTCCCAAGCTATTGTGTTTAACAAAGCTTTGGAGACATCAGTTGTCTTATTAACATTTATATTCCATTTTTTCCATAGTATTTTCTCCAAGAAATTAAAGAAAGCTTATTAGTGTTTGGAATGGTGAAAAGAATATGTTTTTGTCTTAATTCTTAATGAATTCTGGGGTGTAACTGTAGGTCTGTATGTGTAATAAGATCACATATTTCTTTTTTTTTTTTTTTTTTAAATAGGGGCACAGGGGAGAGAGAAATTTTTATTTTATTCTGAAGAAATATTGTCAAATGTCCAAAGATTTTTGGTGCTGGAGGATACCTGGGTTATCCCTATTAACTTCATCTATGCAATGATATTCACTGACAAATTAATCATTCTAAGGCAAGATCCATCTGATGTATAGACAAGTGCACTTGCCTGAAAAGTGGAATGACAAAAATTGTTTCCTTTTGCATCACTTAGTATGTACACCTCTCTACTTTTCTGCAGGACAGCCACTACAAAAGATAATTGATTATTGTGAATCATCACAGTGTCAAATACTATGTAAAAGGGGAATGATTGAATTTGAGACAACACCCATTCTTTCCTTAGCTCCTTCAGTCCACAGATGTTATTTATTTATTGTTTTAAATAATTTCGGGGTTTTTTCACTTAGTTGGCCTTTTTCATTCTGCAAGCTGAGTTTTCTCTTTTCTGCAGCTTCCATGATACAAAGAGGAGTCTGTGGACATGCAAACACAGCAATTATTATGTTTTTCTTGGGTTTAAACAATGCTTTAAGAAGCTATTGAGTAAATAGACTCTTGCCCATTTATCATAGGACTATTCTGACTATTCAGTAATATAAACCTGTAATGCCTGTAAGACTTCACAAAAGAACTCTTTCTCCTAGAATTACAGCCTGCAATAAACCTGTGTTGAATCCCTAAGTGCATCCTAACTACACAGAGCATTATC
Source organism: Parus major (assembly GCF_001522545.3). Lineage (NCBI taxonomy): Eukaryota > Metazoa > Chordata > Aves > Passeriformes > Paridae > Parus > Parus major. Next base: position 52,899,474 of record NC_031774.1, read on the forward strand.
AGGCATAGGCCTCAGTGGGAACTTTATGTGCCTGAGAATTGTAGAAAGTAGCTGTTGTTACCATAAATTCTTTCATGCAGGGATCATTCTGTCTCTCCTTGGTGATGCTCCAGGAGAAAATAATTATATTAACTAAATATAATGCATATCACATATCATGCAGCTGTAATTGTTTCCAGTGGAGTTGCTGTAACCCATAGGTTTTAACATAATACTCTAGATTTCATGGTAAATGAACAAATAAATCATATTACCCCCAAAAAATTTCTCTCTGACCCTATCTCTGATGCATGATTCTGCATGATGCATGTATGAATTGAGGAGACATATAAGGAAGAGTCTAAAGCACTCTTGCTTTAAACTGGGTTGTGCTACTTTAAATTGTTCTCTTTGCATTGGAGATTAACATGATAAATATCCCTTCCCTGAGCAGAACTTGTACATGGATCACATGGTGTGATCAAAACTCAGCCACTGTAATTTTCATTCAGTGGGGTTGGTTTTTTAATGTAAACAAAGCAGAATATTTGTATTCAGTGTGTGCAATACTCCCATCTGATTGTGGCTCTGCAAATTTGTACTTTTTGCTGCCATTCCCAGAAGATATGTTGGGATGAGCTGCAGCTATTTGTGTGTGGCACAGAAATGTAACCACATTGTGTCACTTTGCAAGATGCTACAGAATTCTGAGCCTTTTGGAATCACATTCACATCCACATCCACCCAGATCTCAGTATTACCCCACGATGGTCTGGCACGGGCATGGCTTCTTATGGTAGGCTGGATCCTGTCCTGTTCACTCTGCCATCTCCCCTGACAGTGCCACAAACCAGCAGTTCTGTCTTGCTTTGCTTAATGCTATGTTCAGGGGCATCTCCTCTTTTGCAATCCCCTGCTGCTAAATTGGGAAGTAACTGATATCCCAAGGTATCCAGACTTCAAACTTTTTCTGGATGTTTTCTGAAACTTAGCAATAACAACACCATAGTTTATCAAACAGCCTAGTGCTATCCTTAGTCTTAAAATAATATGAAGTGTTTTTGAGAGAAATCTTAACCCTGGAGCTTTCAGAAGTTTGTGCTCACTTGATAGAAAATGGGTGGTCACAAAATGAAGACCTTCCCCATTTAGCTGGCAGTCATTTCTTTGTCAGATGTGGTTGAGAAAACCCTTAAGAAAAACAAGGAAAACCTCTAATATGTGGGAGAAAAGTAGGAAGAAGTATAAATGTTAGCATTTCATATCAAAGTCTTTCCAAGTCCTTTTCTGCAGAAAGTCCAAATCTCCATTTCAATGGACCCATTTTGAAAGTATTTTCTACATGGGCATGCATGGCTCAGTTCTCTTTGTGACAACAGTAAGAAAGACATAGTCTTATTATGGAGTTTTATGATTGATACAGACTAAATTAGACATTCAGAGAGAGATCATATGGCAAAAGCATAAATCACTGAATATCCTAATACTTTGCAGGAATTACGTCTGCCGTATTTGTATGTTAAAATACAGTTTACTGAATGTCTAGGGATGGTTCCAGGTTTCAGTCAGTCAAAAATATCTGTATGGGAATACTGAGATATTCTTGCAGCTGAGTGGCTGTGAAGTCAGCCTGTTCCTTGAGCAGCTTGTAAAGTGTTTGGCTTGGCATTACCTCACCTAATGTGCAACCGGCATTAAGACTTCCCCTGAAGCAATACATTTAATTGCATGCTCTACTAGAAGGAAAAGAAGTCTAATTAGTCCCAGATTTATTCTATCAATAAAGACAAATGATTTTATTTTTTTTTTCCTGATCTCAATACAAAGTAGTTAAGAGAGATTTCTAGGCAAATCAGGATCTTTGTTGAAAGAGAATACAACTTGTGTTGGTTACAGAAATTTTAACCGTTTTTACCAAACAGGGGCTTTTAATAAGGGTAATCTGGATTTCACAATAAAATCTTAATTAAATATTTTGCATGTTACAGTCTAATATGATTTAGTAGGCTGTTTCTATTATTGCCTTATGTTATTTATTATAATGTACTGTCAGGAGGAGCACTAAATTCATCTGTAGCACTGTTCATTACTATTTTAGCAAACAATGACAAGATTCTTTAAACTGTGCTATTGTGTTAATTGAGAGGGTGGAGTTTTATTCTCATGGTTCAATCTTCTAAAGAAAAAAAAACAAGCAACAAACAAAAACCAAGAAACAAAAACCAGTAACAAAGCTGGCCCCCTTTTCCTTCCCTTCCCTTTAAAGCCCTATAGCAGCATAAATGAAACATCACCAAACAATTGCATCCCCCCACTCCCCAGGGAGCTAACATATTTTATCAGCGTTTGCAATGAAAAGAACAAATATCAGAATCTCAGTAATACCGTGGCTTCAATTCTCCTCCCCCTGCATTAATATTGTTTTTTTTAAACTCGTTTTAGAGAGCTGTAGGTTGCAATTCCCAGCTCTGTGCAGGAGAAGCCCTAATAGCTGGTCAGAATTCACATGCACACCCACCCCACGTACACGTACACACGTCCTTTTTTTCTTTCATGGTACAGCACAAGATATTATCTTGGTAATTCTCTATTCACCGTGTTACACCTCTTCCCGCTAATCCAATGCAGAACCAGATTACCAACCAAGCCTTTTGAAGCCTTGATGTTATTTTGCTTGATAAATTGGGCACAAGACTAAAATTGAAAAGAAATCCTGTTTTTATTATTGGAGACAAATCTAGCAAGCAGGAAGCATATGTTGTGCTTTGGACCACATGCTGGGGAGAGGGAGCTAGAGGGCTCTCACACCAATCAGTTTCTGCAAACAATACCCGGTGTCCACCTGGGACAGAGCCTGTGCCATTAGCCTTGACTGGAGCAGCCCTCTAATGCCACCAGGCAGCCCCAAGGAGCAGAGACACACACCTGACAAAATGTCACCAGGAAAACAGAAAAAATAAATAAATAAAAAGAAGTCAATATGTTGGATATTGATCTGCATTATTTTATTTTTTTTTCCTTACAGTTTGATACAGGAATATGCTGATCAAATGGGGAGGGGGGAAGGGCACATTTCAGGAGGCAGCAAAGGGCTCCTGTGAAAGCTCTAATGGCAGTGGGCTAGAGCTAGTGCAAGGAACACAATAAGCACATGGACTGGCAAGTGCTGTGTTTTTCAAAGGGCAGTGTTGAGTATTGATCTGTATTAGAAATGATAATGAGGTTATTTTGTGCCTCAGTGAAATACCTTAACTGTTTCAGTGCTTCAAATGCATTAAAGTGTTGGAGGCTATGAATTTTTAATGCCTCCAAGTCCAGTTCCTAAATTTTTTCTGTCTTTCCAATAGCTATTTCAGTTTTATATTCCAGGGCTATTGCAGCTACTTCTTGAGACAGTTTCAGCTTCCCATTTCAATGTAGCCCCTTGTGAAATTGTTAAATCCACTGCACAGAAAGAAGCTTTTCTTTGTTAACATCTTGCAGAGTCTATAATGTTTAAAATATTTTCCAGTAAACTGAAAAAATGAGCATTTCAAATTTTTGGAACAGAGGTGAAGATCTTAGTGCTTATTGGAAATGCAGCACATGCATGATAATTTATTCTGGAATTACCTTGGCTGGCTTTGTTTTGATCAATAAAAAACATTTCCTAATTCTGCATGACCCTTCTACTGATCTGTGTATGTGCAATGGCTGCATGGTTAGTGAAGTGATGTGAATAAATTATTAATGTGAAGGCCAAGTTATTATTTAGTACAGAAACCAAATATTTGTAATTGGACTACCAACTACCCAGCAGCAGCAACGTATAACATGACATGTAAAAGAAATCTTTACTGTTACAACATTTTGCTGAAAGTTTAAAAATGGAATCTTAGCACACCATTCACATAATTTCTAATTTTTGGTGAATAACTTTAGTTTTTCAATCTTATTTCTGACAATTGGTTGGAAAACAAGATATAAGATAGGAAAGTCAATTAAATTGGATTTCACCTTTGGTGCTGTACATGAAAAGATTTTGTAAAGAGGACAACTTTTTTTATCGTTTTAAGTGTCATAAACTTATTTGCACAGCTGAAAATATAATTCCTGGCTAGCATTCCAGAATTCAAACTATCATCATTCTTTTTTCTCTCTAGATGGTCAAATAGTAATATAAGAAATCAACAGAAAACTAGGAGTAGTAATTTCTAGCACTCTGAGCTAAAGCCATCTCACTTTCATTTAAAATTAATAACTGTCAGAAATAGCGTAATCTGATTCAAAAATATGCACTGAAGCCAAGACAGGCATGAATAGGAATATATTGCCCTCCCTATTATTCTGAACCATGCAGTTAAATTTTGAAAACATTCTTTCCTTGATTAAATTAGATTAGAATTATCCTTGCTTTTATAGCATGACAGAGAAAATATTTCAAAACCATGAATTTTTCCCAGTTTTCAGATGCATTAGACCAATAGTGAAGCAACGATGATTTACACTGTAACATTGACCCAGACTTGTGAGTTTAAGTGGGCTGTATTTTCTCTAGGAAGAGTTGTTTCTAAATAACAAGGACATTATAAATGATATCCCAAGGGTAAGATATTCAAAATGGGTGGTGGGAACTGATGTTTTTATCTCTGATGTAAACAGGAATTAGGCACCAGTAAGTGCTTCTGGGAATGCTGGTGTTAAAATTCTTTTGTTTCCTTTTGCTGATGAAATCAGAAGGCTCTGACCTGCTTCTGGATTTTCTCTTGGTTACAGACCAATGCATTTCCCTACTTCTAATTTAGATTAGTTTTCAGACTGACTGTGGGCTGTGTTTTTTCTCTTGGTGCTCTCCCATCTGCAATTGTACATGTAGGGGTTGATGTGCAGAAGCAACCACGCTTTTTTGGTGTTATTCTTGGCATGGCCAGTGACATCTGAGGTCATGCCTGGCTTGTCTTGCCCAGCTTCTTTTCTCTTTCTACACTAAAATTAGTGCACTTGAAAACTTATTTGTGGCAAGCAGCTGTTCTAGCATTTCAGTGTCTGTAGGGCAGAAGGTTGGAATAGCAGGAGGAGGGAATAAGGGATGCTGGTGCCTTCAGACTAGCTTTAGGTATGTGAAAGAAAAGTAAAAAAAATCAATTACCTTGATATACCTGGTTACAAAAGCCCTGCAGAGCACTGCCTAGCCATTGTCAGTGGGATCAGGAAAGGAGAAACAAACAACTCTGCGATTTAGATAATCAACTCATGCACTGAAAAGCAAGCAAACAACAACCCCCTCTCCTGCCCCCCAGCCCAGATTGCTCTAAACCCTGATCACTGATCAAAGCTGGTTGTGTCCAGCTATTGCATCAGTGTGCTGACGTGAAGTTCACGCTGTGGTTTGTAAAGTCCCAGCTCTGCTTTCCCAAGCAGCCATGACACCCCATTCATCACAGATATTTTGAAATCCAGATAAGCTGTTAGGTATTAGAGCAGGAGCATTCAGGAGCTCCTTTTACTGATTTACAGCCTGTCCCAGTATGACTGGCTATCTGCAGAGGTCTGGCAGGGGGAGCTGGTTTTTATGAACCATCATCACACTTTCTCATAGATTTCACAGGAGTCTTTGAGGAGGTATAAAAAGGCATCAGAAGGGGTCCCAGGTTATTCTTGTCCCAGGCATATGATATGATCCCACTGTCCTGCTCCTTTTATATTAATGACTATATTGAGCCATAGTAGTTTCTGTAATGCTTTGTGTGGTTTCCTGTTAACTTCTCTTTATTTTGAGAAAAAGCACATTGGTTATAACTCTTTGTTTCCTATTATTTAACTGGGATTTAATCCTTAACATGACATTGCTCTTTATCCTATAGTTATTTGTTCCCTTTGATAATCTCCAGTGAGGCAGTCTGTCAAAAGCCCTTTGAAATTGCAAGTAATTTACACCCACCACATCCCCTTTACCCACTATTTTATGAACCTTTGCAACAGAGTCTAGAAGGCAGAAGGGCGCTATTAACTCTTACAAGGGCTCTGCTGGTGTCATTCCATCAGTTGATATTTATCCACATGCAGTATTTCTCTGTTCCTAATTGCTCCCTCCCATCTGCTTCCCCACTGGTGAAGTGACCCCTCCAAATTGGCTGTCATATGCTTGCTGTAAAAGCCATTACTGGGCCACATTGAGTCCAGTTTTCAGTAAGGAGAACTTGGAAGAGATCTTGACTCAGGTACAGCAGAAGCTGTGAGTCTTGCCTTTCAAAAGTTTAAATGAGTGAAAATATTTTCTGATTCGTCGATCTGTGCTTGTCCAGGAGCAGGCACTGCCTCTGGGCTGTAGTACAGTAGGATTTGAGTGCTTTTAAATAATAGCTTTCTTTTCATTCCTGCTTTGTGTTCTTTTCTCAATATCCCATTGTCTGGCAAACTAGCAACCTCACACAGCAACCTGGCCTGTGGAGCTGATATGGAGATGGTTCACAGTTTGATGGGAAAAGGGGTCACACTGGGAACGGTGGGTAACTCCTGTCCAAGTCACACTTCACCCTTTCATTCACCTATGGATTGTGAATAAGCCATATCCACATCTCACTCCCCTGTCCTTCCAGCTCTCTGGATTGGCTCTGGACTCTTGGACGAGCTCCCCACTCAGGTGGGTGCAGTGGTTCCCTGGTCTCCTGCTTTTGATAGTGCCTTTCCTGGGAAATTGGCACTATCTGCTTGAACTACCTCTTAGCTCAGCATTACCAACACACACTGCCCTCCCTGCAGTGTAATTCCCCTGGGGCCCCAGCTCCTGCCCAAGCTCCTGTCACCCGTGGGTGGGCTCTGAGTGGTGCACAGTGACTCAGCTGTCACTCAGCTTTCCTGCAACCAGCTTTGAAGTGTTCATCGGGCTGAAACACGCGCTGAGACATCAGCCACTCTGCTGTAGGTCATCAGTCATGTGAAGCCTTCAAAGCGGGATATTCTGGTACAGAGTAGCATTCTGAAGTGATGAGAGTGGAGAGGCTATTACTCTAAACGAGGATGGCTGTAGTGCTGATCACAGTGACTTGGAAAACAAGTCTCTTTCTGCACACCAGGCAAAAACATAGAAAACATTTCAGCTGGTGACAGCTCCTAGTCTGGGGTAAAACAGGTTTAACAAGGTTATCTCCATCATCTCTGTACCAGTTAACACCACATAAGCACTTGGACTTCAAAGTAACTTTTCTCATAATTCTTGAGTTGTGCATGTGCTGTATTTGCAAAGGGCTTTATGCTATAGATGTGTTGTTAATCTCTGAAAGGTTGGAAGATTTCAGGCAGGGATCCTACAGAATTTTCTATAAGCATTTACACTAATTATCTTAAATTCTAATTGTTTCACAAAATCAAAGGGGAATTAAGATTTTAATTTCTTTCTCCCCTTTTGTTTTTCTTCATTATTTGACAAAGCCTAGAGACTAATCCCATCTTAAACATGAATATAAAATAGACCTAACAGATGTTCTGTCTGCTACGGAACTTTATTTAAGCAGGCACGGTCTGCATGTAATATACATGTGAAGGTCAAACCTTGTCATATAAAAATACAAGGCCTTGCCACTATTTAATTATTTTTATTATAATTTTTTTTCTAGTGAGTTTAGTGAATGATTAATAGTATTGGCTTAAAACAGGCACAGTTCTGGCAAGCACTGTGCAAACATCAACATTGCAAACATGCCTCCATCCTGACCTGCAGCACCTTTTCTGTTCCCATTTCCCATAATTCTGGAACAGATCCTGGCAGCGCCATGCCAGATAGACTCCTGCATTTCCAAAGTACACAGCAGCTGGAATGAAGTGGGAAAGGTCATTTGGACTGCACAGCCTGTGATGCTTTGCTTCTGCTACTGTCCAGTGGAAGCACTGGATTTTTGGGTACTGTCTTTCTTCAGCTGGACTGTGTTTTACAAGGACTCTGTGTGGTTTATGCAGACTCCTGGCTTTTGCTGCAGTATGAGCCTGAGTTAGGAGCTGACCAGCCCTGCTGATGATGTTGTCATGGAAGGGACTTCTTGTGCTGATGTTGGAGAGTTGGAATGGGATGTGGACCTCACCTCCACAGACACAGGGAAGGAGAACGTGCTTGGAGTTTTAATCAAAGAGTGTTTGCATTTCCTCTCTCAACACCTGTGCTGGGGCTGTGAGTGCTGTCTCCTGCAGTGGGGATTCAGGCAGGAGGTTGTTCCCAGCCCCCTGAGCAGCCTGGCTGCCCCAGGCCCTGCAGGATGTGCATCCTCAGTGCCCCTCTCCCTCCAGGCCAGCTTGGCTGAGAGCTGCAGCCCAGCTGCTGAACTGTAGCCAGATTTTGAGGGGACTCAAGCTGATTTATGTAAATGGATGGTGACCATGCAATGCTCAGTGAACAGGCTTCATGTGATCAGGAAAATACATTGTTTTGAAGAGAGCTGGTCTTTTTTCAGTTTTTTTTTTTTTCTCCTTTCCTATTTTTCTCTTTAATATCCTTTGGAAAAATGAGATAAAAACTGAAAAAAAAATTTCTCTTTTGAACAGCTATTTTTTTATGTGGATACTTCTTACAATGATGAAAAAAATGGAGCAGAAAGAATGGAAAGGGAATGTCCAAACCGCTGTTTTACTACTTTCTGTAGGAAGTATTTGGAAAATGTGAAAATGTTATATTAATGTCAACATTTTGCTGAAAGAGATTCTTATATTTTAACCAGCTGGACTTTTGTTTTGAACAGTTTACTCTCTGGCTTCAGTATTTTCAGGTATCAAGAATTCAAAAGGCATTTATGTCAAACTCCTTATAAATTGTGTTGAGTTTCAGCTAGCTCAGGTAACAGGTCTAAGTACACACTGGCCACAAACGTCAGATGCTTCCAAACCAAGATTTCAAACACTCCAGATTCAAGGTCGTTCTCGGGTCTTTTGGTCTTTAACTATGGAATTTAAATATCTTTAATAGGTCTTTAAAATCCTGGTTTAGAACCTTCAATTTGCATGCCCTCCTCTTTTTATGCTGAGTGCATCTCAGAGTGTTGTATAAGATTTTGAAGAATATCCTTTGGCTTCTAAAAGTTTTGGATTTGGTCTTTAGCTAAATGGTTCTCTTCTGTTTCTCTTAAATAACATTTTCATTAAAGTTTTACATTCTTCTATTTTCCTGTGCATCTATGTGTGTCCATTAATAACATAATAATGCATTTCTTCTTTTATTTTTTGCCTTTTCATTTGTGACAGAGTGGCTGCCAAGATACTGCTCTAAACCAATGTCAGCTTCTCTGTTGAGTTTTTTTCCAGTTTTGGCCAAATCTGTTTTGTAGTAGGAGACAGCCTTTCAGACTATGAGGGAATTTGCAACCCAATCATGTACTGTGTGTCTTTGAAAAGAAGAGAATACAAAGACAAAGACAGAATGTGATGGAATTTTATTTAATTCATTGGCATGAAGTGTAAATACATACTGCATACAGATACTAAACTTTCCTGGCTCTGATATGAAATAATTACCCTAGGGACTTCTGTGTAAAATAATTCCTATATAACCATTCAAATAATGAATAATATGATTCAGGTGACCTCTTCTTAGTACTAAAGGTCATCCACCAAATGTAAATGTGAATGTTTACTTTTAAAGCCATTTTAGAAAAAGAGAAAAATATGCTTTTCCCCCGAAGTTAATAGAAATAACTATTATTTTTGTGAAGAACAAAGCATACCACAGTAGATATGGTATCAATCATGTCTCTTTTTTGAGCCTGGCCTTTAATTTGTCTGACTGACTTCAGTCAGAGACTTTGTATTCTCCATGAAATAGGAATCTTTTCTATACTACTTCTTCTATAGTGCCATTAGGGGACTTACTTTCCACATTTGGATATCTAAAATATGGTATAAAAATATTATATGTAGTATAATAATATAGTATCCTTTTTACTTCCCCCACTTTTTCATGCCATGATAATCACCTTTACAAATGGAGAATGGTAACTAAGGCTTGTGAATATGTGTTCCAGCACAACTTTTCCATGCAATCTCTAAAATCATCAAGGAGTATACTGTGAAATATTGTTCTGTCCTTTCCTGAAAGTGTCCCACAAAATTCAGAATGTACCATACTGTTTTGTGGCAGGAGATGTGTTATATACACTTAAAGTTTTTCTGGGATCTTCAGATGTGCTTTTCTCTTTGAAACATCTGGCATATAGAGAATCACTTCAACTCTCTGTGTGTTGCTGTCTCCACTGGTAAAAAGAGGGTAATAATATTTAATTATCTCTACAGAACATGTGTATCAGTATACACTTATTTTTTTCAATGAACTTTGGAAGTATAAAATTGGATTTCCTTTTAAAAGCTGAGAAACTATTGTAAAAAAACCCCAAAAACGAATGCTGGAGATATTTTTTCATGAGTCAGCAGCACTTAAACTCTTTCTGTGGGCCCCTGGCACAGAAGCAGAGGTTTATCAGTGACTTTGGCACTAAGAAGATGAGGGTGGAGTGGAACTCCCATGAAATAGCCACCTGCACCTCTCCCAAAATAGTGTGCTAGAAAATACTGTCATCCTTAACAGCAGCTCATTAAATGCCTTTTTCTTCCATTTGTGACTTGTCTCCATAGCAATGGTGTGGAATTCCCTACCTGCAGTGGAGCCAAGCAAGGTTTGCCTCTGATCCCCCCATGGGGTGACAAACTGCATCTCCAGACTGCTGCCCATCCACAGAGCTCTCCTGTTGTCAGCTGATTTTCTTTTCACTGTGGCAGGATGAGGTTGTTTCCCATCATTTAATTAACAACAGATGTGGTGGTAGAAAGTGAGAGTGTTGTACATTATGTTTTAAATCAAGGAGGAGTCTTAGACTACTGGCCCTACTGTAGTCCTGTGAATACAGGCAACTTTTTTTTCATTCTTTTTATTTGCTTTTTCCCCCCATCATTTCTGCTGAAGCTGCCATATATTATCCCATTTCTAGACCCTAAAATTTCTCTGTTCTCTTCATCTGTCTTTCCCAGCTACTCAAATTCTGTTTTAACGGAAATAGACTAAATTGATTGGAAAAGAGAAATTTTCAGAGGATGAACATCCATGCTTCTGTAATTCAAATTAATTTTTAGGCCTCATTCAAATTCTACTCAATCTTTGTGTTATCTTTCAGTGACTCTGATGCTATAAGCCCATAGTAATGCAATAAACTTGTAATGTTGATTAAAAAAGAACATAGGAAATTGCAGATACCTTCAACAGGCTGTTTCTGTGATTTGAATGAAGTCTAGAAGGAAAAAAATAGTCAGTGAGAATGGAAAATAGTTAAGAGATTGTGAGAGGTGGAAGTAAAAAAGGAAGGAATAGAGATAAACCTCAAGGCATTTTAAGGCTTCGCTTAAATTCTGTTCCATCAGGGTCAGGAAAGGGAGAGGCCTGAAGTAAAATTCTGGTACAGAAAGGTCAGAAAAAAGAAAAAACTGCAGGGAAAATGTAAATCTGAAGGGTGGAAATGTCTCTGTTTTATAAGAGGGAGGAAGAAAAACGTGCTAACTTGGCTTGGAATGATAAACGAGACACTTGTTAGGGCTTTACAAACTGATTTGTCTTCCTGGAGGGAAAAAAGGACAAAGTGTTTGGTCAAATTTACCTGCCTGTGAAAAAACTCACTTCTACAAAACCTGCAATTTTCAGGGAGAAAAACCCTCCAAGAGCCAGCATGAAGCTCAGTTTCTGCCTGCAGTAATAACTTGTGAGGTGGAACAGAAAATGGATGATGGGGGTCCTCTAGTAAGTGAAAAAAAAAAAACAAAACAAGGGCAGATGAATTAATTTCCATAGATACAGGGAAAAAATCCAGGCCATGTAATTTTGAAGGCTGAAATGTCAGAAGCCCAGGAGCCTATGAAAAACAAAATCAAACAAACACAAATGGCAATACATAAGGGGCACATTACTGCCTGATGGCACATACGTTCAGCTCCGACAGGAAGCATGTGCACAGCCTTGGAGGAAAGTATGTGAGTTTCAGATTTCATGGAAAGTGACAGTACCATATGTAGTGGTTAATGAGTTTGTAGTTTGCTAACTATGCCTAAAAAAGCTTATACAGCTGCTTAGTGAGATCAGCTAGGAAAAGCTCTTCCTAGTTCTCTTGGTGGGTAGCTGGTTCTAAGAAGGGACAACTTGAAAGCTCTGATGGTTTTGTTTTTTTTCCAATAGTGGCCATTGCATCTGAAAACTTGAGTCCTGGGCCCACTGTGTTAGGTGTTGTACCTACACTGAAGTGACTGTCTGCTCCAAGGACTGTGTTTTCTAAGAGTTTCTTTCTCATTTAAATACTTTTGGGCTGGTCTGTGGCTGTAGCTTCCCTGCAGACTGGCAGGCAGAACATAATATGTACATTTATTTATACTAATATACATTTATTTCCTTCAGTGGTGTTTAGAAATTCACAGCAGCTAATTATCTCACTGCAAGGGTTAAACAGATCTACTCATGGCTTTGGTGGAGTCCTGTTAACATGAGTCAGAGTCAACAGGGATGTTAGGCTTTGACAGAGTTGGGAAGGTTCAGTACTTTGGAAATCATCTCTATTTGTCAGTAGTATATGTGGTCTTTGCTTTTCATATCACTGGCATTGTTGTGAACCTCCTGTAAATATTCATTGCAAAAAATCAACTTGTCTGAGAATGGAAATGTGATCAGAAGAGTGTTCTGCGAAATACGGCATCAAATTGATGAAACAGCTGCAAGAAAGAGCAGAGAGATGTGTGATGTGTTTGGATTGCAGGGAATTAGCAAAAAGGTTTTGATTATCATAGGCAGGTGCAAGAGATGTGCTTTTCCACAGTTACTCTCCAACATGTATATTGACCACATGGTGCATGAAAGTGGATCAAGTAAACTGCAGCAGCAGCGTAAAAAACACATAATGACTGTACAGAAGGAACAATCTAAGCAGGGAATAATAGATTAAGGCAGCCTTATTTGCACGTAATTTGCTCCTTTGTGAAAATGCTGAAGATTTTAAAAGCCTTGGTAAATGCCTTTAAGCGAATATGACAGAGAAAGAACCAAAAAAATCAATAGTCTTGATTCTTTTTCTCCTACTTTGCATTAGTGTAACCTAGTGGCTGAGTCTGTGTAATTTGGATGTCATCTAAATTTGCAGTTCAGACAGACTGCTAAATGTAGCTCAACAAGACAGAGCCTTGTCTGTCTGATTGTGACTAATGTAGAGAAAATGAGGTGTCTGATAGGGAGCTCAAAACTGCCATTTCTCATGTAAACTGGAGATTTCAATTTTTCATTCCTTTTCAGTTAGGAATTACATCAGGAAACAAAGCACACATGGCAAATGTACAGGATATCTGGCTTTTGCATTGACTATATTTTTGTTAATGCTGCAGCCTTCTTTGATGTCATAAAAGATTAACCAATTAGTGAATTAAAGAGAAAAATGATTTTTTTGGGTGTCATTAATCAAGATTATTTCCTTTACCCTGGGGGGAGGAAATACCATAGGCAACAAGCTGTAATAATGCTCAATGAGCTCTAATTGATGTGAACTCCTTTCTCAGCAGAAGCTGTGGAACTTCTTTCTGAGCACACTAGCAAGACTGCTCTTTAAGCTGCTTAGGCCTGGCCACAGAAATTGTAGAGGAAATTAGTTTGTGCCCCTTTAATAGCTGGGGTGGGAAATGAGAAAGCCTCTTTAAGGCAGTGATGAAGAAATGGGTTGACACAATGACAGCCTCTTCCACATCTCTTTTTATTGAATACAGGAAGACATAAGATCCTTCTAATTGCTCATTTTCTACCTGCCATGGAGGACAACAGGGGGAACAAAGAAAAAGGAACAACACTTGTCAAATGATCCTGAGGATCTAATTCTCACAGAGGTTTGTCCAGAGGGACTTTGTAGTTCTCTGACATGTTATACTACAGACCCATCTTGTCTGCTGAACTTCAGAAGAGGATGAGGAAATGCTAATTCCTCAGACTGCTGTCTCTCTATAAATGGAGACTCTGATCTGAAAACGTGTCGGGATCCGTTCAGCTGAACAGGCTCACTGAAGTCAGAATTTAACAAAACCCAAATGGCAGGGTGATCATTTGATTAAATCTCTGACAAGAATTTGGAAAAGTAACTGACTGGCTGAATTCTGGATGCTGTCTTAAATCTTTTGAAAACTTGGCTCAATAGCTAGAAGAACAGTTAATTCTGTATATAATTAAAATGGCCACAAGAAAGGAAAGCTTCTTGTAGTGGAAAATGTGGTGTCATGTCTCAGAGCAAACTGAAGTGTGGCAATAACCTTGGGACAGCAATGCTTGGAGACTGTTCCAAACCCAAATGCTGCAAAGATTTGGGTCGGATTTTTCCCCTTGGTTTTAATAAGCATTTCAAGAGGTGCACGAAAAGCATCTGAGTGAGTATCCAGTGTGTACCAAGAAACTGAGAGCAAGAAAGGGAGTTCACTCTAGTCTGAAATTGAGAGGAAAAGGAGATTTCCTGGCTTTAGAAACATCTGGCTATTCATTAACATGCTTTATTAGCTTTTCCCCTGAAATTCACTACTTGGGCAGGTTTTGGAGATTCCTCCTCCCCTCTTTCCTTCCTTTCCTTTTGTTACTTCCTAGGATGATGCAAGATTTACTTCTATCCTTCTTTATTGCCTTTTTCATCTGTAAAACATCACTTTGTTGATGTGGTGGGGCTTTTTTTTTCATATTTGATTGTTTTAATGTCAGTTCTTTGCTTATTGGAAAGCAGTGACTCTTTCCTAAAATAGGAAAGCATCCTATTTTAAAAGAATTTTCCAAATTCACAAAATGAATCTAACATGACACTTTTTGAAAAGAAAATATTCATGATTTTACTTTGAAATAACTTTTTGGTTTGGTATATAGATCAAATATAGTATTTTAAAAAACCCACAAAAAAAAGTAATTCAGAATATTGCAAAACACCAACTGTGTCCTTGTGTCTCAGAGGTCAATACAGGCAAGGAAGTGAGAAATGTCCCCACTTCTGTAGCCTGTGTAGTGACAAGCTGTGGGCTGGAATCCATAAGGATAGAAAGGGAAAAAGGACTTTTATTCCTCCCTGGTATTATTTATTGTTAAAGCCACAAAGAATCTTGCAGCTGATTTGAAAAAAAGGAGCTATTAAAATATTAGTCATTTCAAGAGCCTTGTGTTCTGGAAGTGCGTGCTATGATTAGCTCAGGTTTCCAAAAGTTTCTTTCCAGTTGGGAGTGCAAAAAGTTATTTAAAGCATCTCAAATTCATACTGTAATGCAGGTAGGAATATGATTATGAGAAGGAAGTTCCTGGAAAATACTGCAAGAGTTAGGATAAAATGGGTAGATTTTGCAAAGTAAAATCCAAGACTAAACTCCATCCCCTAAAACATTTTGCTTAGTGCTTTAACTGAAAATGTTGAATGTAGGGGCAGGATTTCAGCCACCATCCATCTCTGTGTGCCTTTTTTTGCCAAGCCCCAGATGGTGGCACATGTGACATATGTGACACCGTGTTCCAGGCTCTGATTTTATGATCACAATTGCTTCCTCTCCTTCTTGAATGAAACCTAATTCATACCCAGAGACTGAAAGATTGCTGCCTCTTGCTGTAGCTACCTTGGACATGCACAACTGAGAGAGTTGCAGCTCTTTTAAGGCCTCCTCCAAAAGTGCTTTAAAGGCAAGGGAAAAAGTCTCATTGGATTCATCACCTTTTGGGCAGCCCCTTGGGAATACCATGCACAAATTCTTATACAATACATATATATAAAACTTCACTAATGCATATGAGTCCTTTTTTTTGGGGTAGGTTTTTGGTTTTGTTACTTTGTTTTTTGGGGTGTTTATGTGCTTATATTTCTCAGTGCAGTTTTAGGACAGTGTTTTAATTTGAGGTTTAGATGAATTGGGTGTCTAGGTGTCAAAAAACAAGAAATTGGGAGGTAGAAAATGTAAAGCAGAGAAGACCCTTAGCTGAAATCCAGCTTCTAATGGAGCCACTTGGAGGTTTGTTTTATATGTGGGACTTTATCTAATATAAAAGCCACCCACTCCTGTCAGCCTCCTGCAGTTTTTGAAGGCTTCTTCATTTTCTCATACATAATAAAACAGGCTTGTTCGTTAGGGAGAAAAAAACATTTCAAAAATGACCTCATCCTTGAAGAAGACTATGGCTGTCTAATTCAGGGAGGAAAGCTCAGAAATCTGGACTAGCTCTGAGAAAATAAGGAACAGTTGTCAGAAAGCACTGAGCCCTTGAGTGAGGCAAAGACAAATGAGAAATAACTGCCCAAAGTTAAATGTCTGGAATTCAGTTGCTTGGCTGGAGAGGGCAAGAAAGAAAGCAAGTTTAGGTTCTATTCATTCCACAGTATTGATGTGTCTTTTTTTTTAATTTCTCCATCCTAAATGGGATTAAGGCCTAAATGGGACCAGCCTAACACTAGAGAGCATTATGTAATTTCTACCTTTGGGTGGGATCATTTCACATGGATTGTCTAGTGGTTTTCTCTCTCCTTTCCAGATAAGAGGTTGTGTAAGGGTGATATCCTCTTGGTGAGTCTCAGCCAAGGCTTGCTGGCGGCATCTGGACTGGGAGTTGTTAGTGAAAAGTCCAATTTTTCTCACTACTGCAAGACACTGGCAAGATTTCTCACTGCCTATTGCCTTGGTCTGCCAAGGAAAACCAATATGAGTAATGTTCTTACTTCCCTCAGGACAGGAATTGCATGCTGTGAAAAGATGATATTTATGAGGCATATTTGTAACTTGACTTCTATTAATTTTACAAACTTGCTAAATTAATACAATTCTTTTCTTTCTTTCTTTCTTTCTTTCTTTCTTTCTTTCTTTCTTTCTTTCTTTCTTTCTTTCTTTCTTTCTTTCTTTCTTTCTTTCTTTCTTTCTT